>NW_028301536.1:17972500-18232500 GCF_042242905.1 Orbicella faveolata | reverse complement strand
ATTCAAGCAATCACTTTTGGTTTTAGCAGCTGAAAATATAAAAGAATGACCAGATTTATTTCAGATGTTTAGACCCTCCCCACCCACCCCCTCCTTAGCCCACCAGCAGTGCCATGAAATTTTTGTTGCTGCAAGATTTCACAAAAGAATGGCTGTGCCTTCAGCTGTGAGTTGTTGAAGATTAGAGATCTATTCTGTGTCAGATTGGTCAACCGACTGATTATAAATTCTGATCTGATTGTTAACTTGATTGAGTGAGTGATTGATTGATTGATTGATTTGATTGATTGATTGATTGATTGATTGATTTGATTGATTGATTGAGTTTTAGGTAAATGGCATGGCTACTTCATTGATAACAGGGATTTCCCAGATAAGCCCCCAAATGGCAAGTGGAACATGGAGATAAATATGGAGTTTACAAATAATAAGCAGTTCACTGCAACTGGAAGTGACGAGGTTGGACCCTTCACTTTTAAGGATGGAAAAATAACAGGTATGGTGTACATGGTCTTATTTAACAATTTTTATGCATAGCACCGAGTTGGCTATAATCATCTCTTATTATATGGCTGCGTCTCACAAAGACTGGGAACTACCGAATTCACAAATATGATTGGCTGAAATCGATATTGACCGCGGTCTAGATTTTCCCATCTAGACCGGCATCTAGCTAGACCGGTTTCATTTTGCGTTGACAAAGTAGCAAACTAAAATACAAAAATGTTCACCATTTTCTTTTCTTTTCTTCTCAATCATTTATGGCACTGCCAAAAAGCCTGATGACAAAACAAACAAATAAAGAGAAGGAGCAAATTTCGGCAGGTTTAAGTTAAGCTCATCGCCGTTCGCAAGCAAACTGTCGGCAAACCAGTTACATTAAACGAATTAAAGTTTTCTTCTTTGCCATATAATAAACATCTTATTAACCGAGCCAAGTCGGTCTGTATGGGAGAATCTTGACCTCGGTCGTGTGTACAGACCTCACTGCGTTCGGTCTGTACTCACGACCTCGGTCAAGATTCTCCCATACAGACCTCCAGCTCGGTTAATAAGAGCTAAATATCCAACAAGCGGGGGAGAAATAATTGTTTTATTGAAAGTGACCCCAAGATATAGAAAAATAAAATAAAAATAAAAACACCCCCAAAAGTTATGTGTATGCTTACCTTATTTGTAGAGTATGGTATAATAATTTGCTCTTAGACCATGATGGCTAAGCCAATAAACTTTTGAACTGCATTATCCAATGATCCTGTATGATCTATTATTAAATGGCAAATTAGTCTTGAGGTAACTCTGAGCAATCTGATTGGTTCATCCTTGGTTGGGATTTTGCTTTACAGAACAGCTCCATAAAAACAGTCACAAGTCGTGTGTTTTTTAGACAATGTGCTCCAAAAGCAATGTTTGTCGTGATGCAATGATTTTGTTTTGAGCTAGAAGCTCAAGGCATTACCAAGTTATAACTTTTTTATTCTCAGATGGCAAAGTATCGTTTGTCAAAGCATATGCTGGTCACACTGTGTGCTATGAGGGTGAAACCAAAGGAGTACAAATGGCAGGGCAATGGTGGTTTGATACACATCCTGAATGCAGGGGAGACTGGGCCATGTGGCCTGCCACAACACAGTCTGCAGGAACTCGCTAAAACTACAAACCTCAACGATTGCTTGCAATTAGTTTGTATGCCATAAAACATCATAATAATCACATTGGAGACTATTAAATTCTGTTAAATAGCTGATGCCATGTTCTTTTTCAATAATTTATATTTACTTTGCTTTATAATTGATGTGTGAAAAGCCAGCTATAATTTAATTCTGCTCTCTTCATGTATAATTGACATAAACAGACTTATTTTAGAAATAGTTATCAGACAAAAAAGTTTTTTTACCACATAAAAATTTTATTTACATTTCTAGGTCTGAAAAAATATGTATCATACCATTGCCAGATTTAGAAATTACAACTTACAGGAATCCTGTTATTAACATTTGAACAGCATCAAAATCATAATGGCCTTTAATAAACTTAACTTAAGAGGATGTCAATGCTGTGAATGTTGTCTCTGCATGACAGATTTCCTTCCACGATTTCCAACACGAAAGACACTTAATTACTGTGTGTATAAAATGCAAAATAACCAACAATCAACTAGTATTTTAGAGATGCCAAATGGTGCCTAACTAAAATTATGGGCCACAAATTTTTTTTTTGTCTGACCTGGAAAACTGAGAATTCTTTATGATGAGACATCCTCATTTTTTTGTATTCATTCGTCTCCAGGTCTGAAATTAATGAATTTTCAGACAAGGGTCTTGACGTCTCAGTGAGTCTAAGCTTTAACATTTATTATCCCTTATTTGTATTTTCTTTTTATTGTCTGGGGAAATAACATGACTGTATTGACTATTTACCATTTCCTTTATTTTACACATCCTGTACCATGTATAGTGCTTACAATCTGAAGAAGCAGCCTTTGCCACTCATTTTTACAAAACACTATGTTACATTAAAAGCAAAGGAAATTTGATCAAGGGAAAGGTAATAAACAAAAAGGATTGTCTAAATTATATTGAGGGTCTATGTACATAATCCATAAAATATGTTTGAAAAATAAAACTTTCTTCCATGGTAACTTTATACTCTGAAGCTGGACAATTCACTAACATCATAATTTTTCTCAAGAGTAAATGTCTCTGCTTCATCAATCATATATGACAACAACAATAGATCAGGACAAACAGACACAGTGATAGCCGGTTACAACAACAAAGAAGTAATGCTACTTAAAGATGATTTTCAGTCCATACACAGTCTTGGCACCCCAGGGCCAATGTTTGTGAGTCTCACTCCACGGAAAGCGACAACCTCGTTCCCAGGGTCTCTCATCTTACTGCCCCCTCGTTCGCTCCAGGGGGCGGTAAGATGAGAGACCCTGGGAACGAGGTTGGGAAAGTGAATAGATGCTATTCATACCTTATCTTTGAGGCAGTTTGAATTCTTTACCCAAGATTTTCTTTGATTTTCACAGCTAGGAAATTGTTTCATAAAGTGATTTTGAAAGAACAAAACATAAAGCTTGGTATCCGTAACACGAAACTTTGAATTTACTTCATGTTGGTAATAGCAAAATGTTACATTTTGTGACATATTACATGAGTCAAAACAAAAACATAAACAAACTCTCGAGATTGTGCTGTATGGACTGTAAATCATCTTTAAGTCCAATTCGTTCATAGCCTTCTGCATCTGCTAAGAGTATTGCCTCCCGCCCCCTCCGCCTCACCACCTAGATGAGATACCAGTCCATCACAGGTTAAAAGCATTTGGTCCTGAAGGGTGCCCCAACTATTTGCCATTACCCGTAAATTTACATATTTACATATGTTTCTGGGTGAAGAGAGGCATTGTGCAGTGAGATGTCTTGTCTAAGTCTCAGTAAAACCACGGCTCAATCTGAATTCAAGTGCATTAACCAATATTAAGCCACTGCACCTCCCTGGTTACAGATTGAGAATATTATTTATAAATGATTTTGTGCTTGTAAATGATGCAAATTTTAAACAACCGTTTTGTGAATTTTGTACAACCATGCAGTTGTTCCGCACTGCAGCCAATGTGCTAATTTACAATATTTAATTATTATTGATAGATCATGCAGTTACATCAAACCAGACACGTGAGGGTAATTACTTTTAAAACTCACAAGATGACCATTACATTTCACTCTGACTAATAAATATGATGTGTCAAACTACGGTACAACTTAATTCTCTATACTAACACTTCATAATCAGGGTGCAAAGAAAATCAGTTTCCAACTTGCCCAAGATTGCAGCTTGCCCTTTGGCAAAGCTGTAACTAGGGTGTTACATGTACAAGCCCAACAGTTAAAGTTGCTAACCCAAAAAAATTCTCACTAGCACTGCACAATGAAATAACTAGTTCAAGATCAAAATTGAAACTTACAATAATTAGCTCTCTGTTACAGTACTTCAATCTGTAATTTAAATTTCCTCATTTTTTTTTTTTTTTTCACAAAAATCTTCACTTACCTATCGGGTAAGTAAAGGATAGAATCTTCTAACCTGAATGCAAAATCCACTAGTCCTGGGCTATTGGATATGACTATCTTTGCATGCTGATAATATATTTGACACCTTTGTTTGTTTCTCTAGATAATTTATAACTTAGCTATGTTTTTAATTAACCCATATTTGATTAGACAGTGCTATAGACACACTGATTGATATGTTGGTATCTTTGATTTGATAATTGGAACACTTTCCTAAGAGGGAAAAAAAGAAAGTTAAAAAAATTAAGACTAATTAATGACTATTAATGACTACTGGTATGTTACCATGTTGTTATCAAGTTTGAGGTCTGTATTGTAAGATGTGGATTTTAACAAGGCTTTCCTAGTGAGTTATTGACAAAATACAAAGCATCTAGGCCATGAATCAACCTTCAAAAGTCTAAGATCTGTTTGTTACAGTATGGACCAGGAGAACAAAACTAGCAATGGGATTTTGTTATATCTCTCATTCTTGAGCAATGAGAACATTTCAAGTCATTGATCGTGCATAGGAATCAGGTTATATACCTACACTGTAGAACATGGCCTAGTACAAAATTGATCAAGTACAGTACATATAATTAATATAATTAAAAATATTGTCTGACTCAGAGACAGATCAGTAATGATTTTAAGTAAAGAGTGATCAGCAGGTAAATTCAGTACCATTTACTGTTTTCATTGCACAAATTTCAGACACTTGACAATGCTAGGGTAAGATTGATGGCAAGTCAAACATCATAACAGTTAAGTCTGCAAAACTTACCTTTCCAACATTTTGTTCCAGTCTTTGTAATGCATGCAGGATTCTTTCTTTTTGAGTTTTGTCCATAAAACGTTTTGACACCTGAAGTAGACAACAGCTGGTGACTTAGGGATAATAGATTTATCCTGTCAGGTACGCCCAATAAGCTCGAGCCTGACAGTCAACATGCAAATTTTCTGCTTTTCTTATGACAAATTCACATGTCATTAGAATTATACAAACTTGAATCTCTGCTAGCAGATCTATATCTTCCACAAAAGGACACAAAAGCTGTAGACCCTGCCACTCACAGGCGCATCTGACATATCACTTTTAACATACATGTAGATTGTACAGTCATGTACATGTACATGGGTATTGCTTCTCTGTAATTAACAGATTCTATCATACATCTGTATATTAGTATATTTATCTACTAGCGTTCTATCACAAATGCCGTTCTTTGATAGGCTACTCTACTCGCTATTTATTCTATGATTGATAGTGAGTAGCGTAGCAGTGTACCCTTGCTAACAAAATGACGGCTGCTTCTTGGTGTATTCGAAGTGTCTGTGAAGAGGATTTAGATAAAGTTTTGAACAACTAGTAGATTTATACTAAAACAATAATAATAAGGGTGTATATAGCATTTTGGGCTGATTTTTATTTTTTGCAGGATCGAGCTAATTTTTGGCAGACAGATTTGTTTTGACATGAAAAGCATCATTACGTAATTGTTTTTGTTGATTTGTGCTTCATTTTTGAGAAATAACGTATGCAAAAAAACTCAGTTTTGCGAGCGGCATCTTTTGGAGGGAATCCTTCAAAGGTGGATTTTGACGCAGCGTGAATTTAAACTGTTACTTTTAGCGGCTTCAACGGCCCAGTTTTTTTTTGTTTAAATAGATGTTTTGATTTTTGAAAGAAGTAGAGAAATAGACCTGAAAAAAAAATCGACCGACTCGAATCCGGCCGGTTCAGCGCCTTATTCCCTTGCGCTAACGAAGCAACAATAAGAGAATAGTGTAATTATATGAATAATAAAACTAGCGGCAAATAACACGCTTCAGTGACTTCATTGTTTAGCAAAACAAAAGGTTTCTTTTGTTTTTCACTCAACAAAAGATCTCCAAAAGATACCCTTGGAAAACTGAGTTTTTTGCATACGTTATTTCTTGAAAACGAAGCGCAAATCAACAAAAACAATTACGCAACGATGCTTTTCATGTCAAAACAAGTCAGCCTGCCAAAAATTAAATCGATCCCGCAAAAAATAAAAATCAGCCCAGAATGCTATATATGCCCTTTTTGCATGAAAGCCTTCAAATTATTAGATTATTCGCTGTCAATTTCTATGCGTGATAGTTCACCACTACATTTTCTCTGATTCTTATTGGTTTAAATTGATCACGTGACGCGATAGTGTTCGTCCGCGGAGAAACACTATCAGCCCATAATGCCCGTCCATGGAAAATACCTGGATGGATAGTACTCGTCCATGAAAATTTTTCTGTAAAAAAGCCGACTTGTAGAAAATAAGCAATTGAAATTGTATTGGTGGGTTTTTGTTTGTTGTCTTTTTTATATTTCACATTTGGCTGTCACGGCTAACATCTCAAAAAGTTGAAAGTAATTCAATATGATTTTTGAATTGGCGCACAGAAGAAAATTTAGTGGCGAACAATAAAGACAATAGAGTGTTTATGTCTCGGAACTATCGGTCCGATAGTTGCGCCTTGGAAATTTGATTTCTTAAAACTAGCATATTTGCCCTCCAAGTTTCGCTTCTTCGGCAAATATTTGTTTTAAGAACATCACATTTCCGCGGGGCAACTATCAGCCAATAGTTCCTCGACAGAAACACTCTATTGTTTAAACAGAAATCTCGAGCTCATAATCTAATTGTTAAATATAACTTGTACAGTGCACATTTAAATACAAAGTTCAAAGTTACCTGTGGAAGGAGGGCTTTTAAATGAGGGTTAAGTGCTGAACCAACAACTTCACTGAGTTGTACCAAAGCTTCCAATGAACTGTAAAAAACTTGTGTGTCTGATGAAGCCTTAACACAGTCAAACAATTTAAACAGCATTACGTCATTCAATGTAAATGCCATGCATCAGGCCTGCATGGGATGAGACCTTTTTAATTTGGCTCAACAAGGCACATATATACACAGCAAGGATCAGATCTTACCAGTGCAGCCCTGAGAGGGACTATAAGTTTTGATAAAATCGGTAATGTCCGAGATGCAGCATCGTCTACTTCAAGCATTTCTCTAAATCCTTCACGAGCAACGAACATGTAAGGGTGTTTGGTCTCTCTAAGACCCTGTAATGAACAAAAATGGTTTTGTAACAATTACTGGGATTCCGGATCACTTTGCACATTGAATCTTCAGCATCTTCAGCACCATCATTTATTATATGATCTTGCAGGACCTTCCATGTATTCTTAACAATCTTGTATGATTCTCAAGGACCTTGCAATGACCCCGAGGGATCCTCCAAGATTCCACAAAATTTTTTGACTGTCTTCCTCAAGATTTTTCCAATTAAAATCCACATCCCATCAATAATCTTTTTTAGATTTTCCTAAAGTTGTTTAAGGATCCTTGAAAGATCCCCCATCCCTTTAGCTCGTTGGCAATCTTGCATGGCTTTTCAATGATGGGTTCAACTATGGAGTACATAATTGTACAATGTACAACCACCAAATTGAATTGAACTTGAACATAGTACTTAATAAAGACTTACATGTACCTCTGCTAAAGTAATTAACACAGGATCAAAAGACAGGTTATCAGGAGGAGTATTCCACTGAAGTTTGTGTTTAACAGAGCCATGAACCAACCTTGGAATTATAATAAAATAAACAAAGCAATACTGTCAAATGTAACCATTCAAACATAAATTGGGAATAACATGCCCATCAGACTGGCACGTATCTCTGGCTTCTGTGTAATGAAGTAACAAGGAGTACTACCCCTCCCTGGATGGGCTGCTAGTCCACCGCAGGGTTATTTTACACCGGCCTGGGCTATAAGTCAGTATTGGCAAAACAAACTATGCTGCCCACTGCCTCTAGGCCCAGTTGATCAAAGGATGGATCACTATCCACCAGATCACTCTATATTGCTATCCAGTGGATAACATACTTCATTATATAAATACGAGTGAAATACCAAGATTTTTCCTTTTACTAAAAAATCGTATCTTCATCATGCACAGTGAAGATACTATTTTTATCTTTCACACTGTGAAGATATCATTACTTTTTGATAACATTTTTCTTTTGTCCCTTTAACTACACTTAAATTTGTTGATGTATGATCGAAACATCTTCGGATCTTCTTCGGTCATCTTCGGCAATCTTCGACAATCTTTGGGAAATGTTCGGAAAATGTTCAGAACCATTCATCTGGCCTTCAGAACAATTTTGGAAAATCTTCGGAAATCTTCAGAAAGTGGTCAGACATCTTTGGAAAACTGTCAAAAACGTCGTCATTACTATGTTTATATAATAAACAGAATATTACATGGCTGCTTGTGGATACAAATTTACACTTCTCTTGTTCAACTCAATATCTCACTTGTTGGCTGCACTCACTCGTGAGATATTGAGTTGAACACTTGAAGCTAAAATTCATATCCACGCATGGGCATGTAGTATCCTCTATTTGTTTTGCCAATTTTTATCCACTGGATAATGATTTGTCTAGTTAAACAACTAGTGTGGAATAGCATTATCCAGTCTTTGTCAAGCCCAAGAACACAATATACAATGGTCCTGGTTATGACTTCAGGACTCACATGATCTTAAGTCAAACAAACCAAGCACTTGACCGTGGTACCATCCAGTATATACATTGCTGTCATGAAAGTTGTGCTGGTCTAATAGTTAGTGCATCAAACTCCTAAGTTCAACAGACTTGATCATGACTGATTCTCTGCAGACATGATCACATGAGTATCCAATTACAGGTATCCATTTACAACTTGTTGTAATTGGATACCTATAATCATTGAATACCTATATTATCCACGCGCCAATTATGTGCACTTGGAATGAATGGCTCCCTTCTTAATGGGGGTGTTTCCCTACTGTTTGAAACTTCTTCTGACTTTTGCTTGAAAGATGTTCTTAAAACTTTTTAATCTAGATTAATTTAAATTAACCTTTAATACAATTAATGTATTTCATAATTGGACCTTGTTTCTTACAAATTCAGGGAGTATTTACTACTCATAATTTCAGTTCAGCATTGCACTACATGCTCATGCGATTTTGAAATTACTTGCCTGATTGCCCCCTAAAATATTAATGTATGCAACTCAGTTGAGTTTTATATCAAGTAATTTATGTTAAGCATTAGTCTCAGTATGGCAATTTATAGTCAATGCCTCTCTCCACCTAGGTGTACATGTACTTGTGTAAATGGATACTAGTGAATTTAGTGCTAGGGGAAACCCTGTGATGGACCAGCACCTAATCCAAGGAGAGAAGCAATTTTGTACTCTTGGCTAGTCCCTTCATGCTAGAGGACCAAACTACTATGTCAAGTAAGACCATCCTTGAAAAATAATATAACTCAAAGGGCCACATGTACATGAGCTCAGAGTGTCTGTGTCAGAAATGAAATTGTCCAAAATGTGAAGCCTGAATTTAACAATGATTACCCTAAACATTAACCATGCTGATATACCTGTAGGGTAATTTAGAGTGATTTATTTATATGTTTGTGTTGTCTAAACCAGGATCTTTAAGACTGTAAGTTGTTATTGGTCGTAGAGACATGGCAAGTTGATTGATCTGTCAGGAGCAGTAATTGTTGTCAGTTTTGGTCTGCCTATATTTCTCAGTTCAACTTGTGCCACAGAAAGGTCTATTTAGTGTCTATTTAATTTGCTTTGGATTCTTCACAACTAATGGCATCACAGTTAAACTGATCCTGACATAAATCACAGATTTCCATACACGGTAGGAGTCTGGGTAAAAGAAATATTATTATATTCCCTTAATGTCATACCAAATGAATTTGTTAAACTACATTTCTCTCTGCTCATCATTGCTTAGTTGAAAAGATATTAAAGTAATAATGCAAATTGAGACAGATTATAGGTCTTAAAATGAATTATCTGTCTAGTTACACTATTCCAGACATGTTGATGAATTAATCTCGCAGATTATCTCCTGCTATTTACCTAAAAATATATTTTAATTGTTTTTAAAATGGACAAAATGCAGACAGACTGATAACATATATTTCATCACTAGAGATAAATTTGGCCAGTGTACACATACAGTAGTTCCAAGCTTATCACCGCCACAGGCTGCACTCTACCACTTTTTTGTGTATGTGTGTGTGTGTCACCTGATTTTGGCTGGGATGTCCTTACTAGCAAATTGCCCATACCCATTTACAGGTATGCACCACAGTCTGATATGACAGGGTACTTGCCAAACTCAAATCTGGAGCTCAAAGCCAAAGTTCGACATCCAATTAGAATTATATTTCAAGCTGGAAATACATGTATTTACTTTGAGTCTTTCTCTCAGACAGCAATACTAATTATGCCTTGTTTATGTAAGCTTACAAAAATATCAAGTAAATAATAAAACACAAAAAAGTAGTGATATGAATTACTAGTATTTCTGGCATGTAATAGAGATTTTAAAACTCATATAAGCACTGCAGCCCTTAATGTCAGCAAACTGAGTTTGGGCCGCCTGTATCACACTGATTGCACTTAATTTGACCTAATTCAATTTGCTGCTGCAATAATTCATTAATTTAATGTAGCAGAAAGGTTTTACGATTAATTAGACCCACCTGCAAGGTACTCCACCATTTGCGTAACTTGTAGCAAATGAAGACTTTGGTGTCTTGTCGTTGAACTAAAATCAAGGCCATAAATTATTAAGCTTTGTTTACTATTGTCAAATAAATTAACACAGTAAGATGAATCATTTACAAGTTTTACTGAAATCTTCTACACACCAAGATAATATAAGGTCTCAGCCAAAAGGACGCCACCAATTTAACTAAAGATCTACCCAAATGTGCAACAAGTCGAGCAAAACATGCTTACTGGGTCAACAGTCTTTGGATTCAAAATGTCTGAAGGACGTTGCTTCGCCGCTGACGTCGAGACTTTTGCAGCCGAAACAAGCTGTTTAGAACCACCATCAGAGCTTTTAAGACGTTTCTTGGCTTCACTAGTTCTTGGTATTGGTGTCTTACTACCTTGGACAACAGGAGAAGGAGTTTTCTTTCCACGAGAAACTACATAACTACGGTCGCCATGAAGCGATGCAGAAGCCATTTTCTTTTTGACAAGCTTTCCCCTACCGGGGTGGTGTAGAACCAAATGATGGGATATATTCCATGGGTGGGTGGGTGGGAAAGCTCTCTTAAAGAGCAGTACACTTGTACTTGAAAGTAACTATAGGGTTCTAATTTTTGTCTCGGAAAGTACACTTCAACAGCTTCCTCTTTTCTCTTAAATTGTCTTACGAGAAGCGAAAAATAGCGTCAAGCAAAATGTGACCGCGCGAAAACTGAGCCGATAACTGGGGAAAAGAGGGACTGCCTGTAGTCTATTCATATCACGGAACCAGTCAGGGGCCCAGTGAAATTATCAACTAGAAGTTAATGAGTCCACCCAGGTAATTGTCCCTCTTTCACACTAGGCCGAGTTACTGTCTTAACGGCGAACTCCTCTATTAACTATGTCTGGGAGCACGTGTCGCCAGGAAGAGCTCAGACGGGCTATCCACCTCAAGCGAGAAAACAGGCTTTAAGATCATCCAGTCAGTGCTTCAGAGAATGGTTCAAGTATCGATAAGTACATTTTTCTGCCCTTAGCTGTTCTTTAAGTTTTAAAATTTATTGTGGTTGGCAAGGCTTAGTTTCTGGATCATTGAAGTGTAGAGCAAACTTCAAAATGCATCTGAATTATTAAAATCAAGTAACAGATCAGGCGATCAAGTATAGTCTGAAGATGGGAGAGGGTGGAAGTTACCCCCTGTAATGGACTATACGTAGGGCGAGGAACTACGCTGAGTTGGTGTATAGGAAGGAGTGGGAAAACTATCATCTAGGTATCTAGAGGAGCTTTTTATAAGATCATTTCAAGAGAGAAGAAAACGTTGTGGAAAGGTGTTCGCAGGAGTAATTTTCTATCGAGGGGAAATGAGGGTGACTTTTTCTGTCAAAAATAGTATATAAAAGACTAAGAGCTTCGACCTCCTTGTGGAGCCTTCCCTTACAAAACTTTGTTGAGTTTCCCTCCCCCCCCCCCCCCACCCCACCCCTTACCCAACGATCCATTAGTAAGCTAGCTAATAATAAATAATGAAAGTAAAACTGGTGTCAGCTGTGTGAATCTTGATACAACACAGAAACAGATAAGTATTGCGCTACTATAGGCAGATGGCTTTCCCGCACGACAGCGGATGCCTACAAGCGAGGACGGAGAAGAAACTAGTAGAAGTAGGGACGCTGAAAACTCAACAAAAAATGGGCTAGAGAAGAGTAGTCGACATCCAGATTACACACTAAACAGAGGGTGTATTTTAGTAGGGGCGTATTTCGTCTTCTTGGTGTGGAGGTTTATTAGCCTCGCTCTGTACTCTATCTACGCCACGGATTGTTTCTTACGCGCAAAGCTTGCCACTTTGAGATGCGAGAACTTCACGGTATATCCAAACCCGACGAGATTTGAAATTGCTTGGCAATCGTGTTCGGCTGTGAACAATTTCATCGCGATTGGGATTTTATTCAAACTGCCGGAGTTTCCTGGTTGGAACGTTGTGTCCGCTCGTCTCGTTAGACTCGCTCGGTTTTGGTCTTTCCTCTTTCAACTGGTCGTGGTGATTAGCTACAATCTGATGCTCTACTGCCACGAACATTTGGCTGAGAGCGCGATCATTGAAGTTGGGTTCATTGTCGATGAAATTACCATCACGGCCGTGGTTTGCTTGTGGAATTTTATACCCGCACCTCACGACAGGTCCGACGGCTTCGCGTGCCTCTCCGTGGCTTACAAACTGACACTTGTTGTGTTCTTTTTAGAAAACTTCTTCCTCTTTCTGTTAATGTCTTCTCAAGCTGCGTTGGACATTACTGGAATTCACGAATTCGAAACTAGATCGAAAGGTTTACAGGCGTTGGGAATTGTCTTCAACGCAACGGAGGCGACATTCTATTTTGCTGTCATGAAGTTCATGTGGAATAAACTGTTTGAAGGAGATGGGGAAGACCTCTTAAAAAAAGATACAATTTGAGCAAAAGTGTTACAGACACTTTTATATAAGACTATACGCCAACACGGCAGGATAACTCAGTCGTAAAAAAATAATAATAATCAGCAGGTGACACTAAAGATTTTGTGGCTCAGTGATACGTGCGAATTAGAACAAAAACTAATTACAAAAGTCAAAACAATACGAACTTATTTTAGTAACAAAGAAATAACAAGGCGTAGTGCCTAGAGCCAAACCACTTTTACTTCATGATTAGTCGCTGTTTGAATTTGCTCGAAAAAACCCATACGCAACGGGGGAACAACAAACGCTCGCGCGCTAGCAGTCTATCGCCACGGAAAGATTCTAGAAGTCTCACTGTACTCACAGAAAATTACTTCCTAGTTTGACCCGCAATTTATGAGACTGGGACAGGCTTATCACAGACAATTCATGACAAAAAGAACCGGAATATGTACTTCATGAAGATTGATTTTTTGTGAGTACATTGAACCTGTTGGCACATGCGCATCAAACAGGCGGAAGACCCCTTCCTGGAGGCATGCCATAAGACTTAGGAACCCATTTTGTTTGCGTACTCTTTGGGCTAGATGGAGGGCTGTCTGTTGTTACACCTCGCCTCCTGTCCAGTTCCCGTATAATGGAAGGATCGAGCGATCCTCGGCGATGCTCGGGCTTGAAGCTTGAAGGCGCTAAGTTTAGGTTGACTTTAGGTTTAGTGGGAGGCGAAGATGTCATTCGGGTTATGAAGGTCGAACCAGAATCGTCCGACGAGTCTTCGATTGATTTCGGTCGTGGGGGCGTCGATAACGATGGCAAAATAACCTTGCCGTGCTTTTTGCCAAGAGTCGATAAATCCTCACAGGATCTCGACAACAGCATGTTCGATGGTGGGCTCGCATCCAAAAGGGAGGATTCCGAGCAAAGATTTTCGGAAGACTTCGACAAACTTCGGCTGAGATCGAGAGGCTCAAGATATGGCATTGATCCAGATCGTGGTCGGTGTTTAGGTAGCGTCTTGCCAGTCTTGCGATCGTTTAATGATGACGTCGAATGCGGCCTAATGCGATGATCACCTTTTGTTGACCCAACTTGTAATTGTAAGCGCTGTTTTCTTTTTTCCAACATGATCTGTTCCTGTTTTTCCTGCAATTGTGCCATCTTTTTAACCATTTCTTTTTGCCTGTTAGTCATCTGAGACATGTTGTATTGCTTCTGTCTCTCCAGATCTTTTACCTGCTTAGCGTGCCTTTGACTATGATAAATGTTTGACGCGTACAGATTCTCGATCGCGGAACGCGACTGAATAAGGAACGATTCATAAAACGCGTTTTCTACGGGCGAGCGTTCCTTTTCGGTGACATCTTCACTGTCGTCGGTGACAGTCACTGTCGGTGTGTGAGGCTCGTTTGACATAACGTGATAGCTGCAAGAAAAAAAATGCAATTGAAAATAATTTAGTTCAACAATGTGTAATCACAAATAAACTCAGCACATTCCTCGGTTGCCGCGCTGACTTGAATGAAACGCGCGGAAACGAACGCATGTGGCGCGTCCAAGTAATTAGAAACGCCGCGTGTTTTGTGTTATTTCAATCCCAACTCCTGTTTGTTGCATCCAAAAGAAAGCAATTTTAACTTAAAATATCGACTGCAAAGACCAGAACGAGTTGACTTTTTCAACAGAAAGAGCTCCCCTTCAAACTAGTAAATTAAATTTGAAACAGAAGTGCAAATCAACTTAAAAGTTCTTTTCATGGACATAATTAGCTAAATGATTTTCTTTTGTCTCGATTTTGCTCTTTCATTAAGTAACATCGGGACTTGTCTTTGTATTAGTAAACGGCCGAATATATACAACTTTCATTGCAAATTATAACTATTCAAAAGCGAAATGGAACATTATGAAATCAGCGTTATTGCTTTCTGTCCTTCAAGCAGAAATAATAGCCCATGAAAAAGTTTAGCTCATGCCATATATTTTTATGGCGCAATTGCAAGTGAGAAACTTCGGTCTAATGCAGTACACACTGTTGAGTATTAAAATGCACTTTGTGATACTAATAGAGAATACTACTGACACCAAATCAGCGACGATAAATAGGTTAATTAGAGTGAAAAACCCGCGGTCAGCCAGGCCAGATTTTGCGCGATAACTGAAGGGGTGCGATGTACAACATGCAATAAACGAATTTTTCCCCTGGAAAGACCAGGGGCAAGTGTTGGAAGTTGATGTCGTGTACAATACTTTGGCGCCACAATAAATAGACGAAGGCACCAGTCAAGCGGTACATTTAATTAAACCTGCCTGTTACCACAAGAAGTATCCTACTCACCTCAATCAATTCTTCTTCAGAACAGAACGTCTTCGCTAGCCGTGGGTTTAATGACCGATGCAGAGCTCGCTTTACTTTAACGTAGTAAAGAAGACCAAATCATGTTCCATTTACTCGCTGTTTGGCTGGAGATTGATATGTTATTTGCTATAGTTAACGAGCTATTATGCATTTGATGTTGGCGGCTTTTGTTCACAAAAGAAAGGTGACAGCACCAGCGATTGCTTTTAGCGTGATGACACGCGGCACGTGAAGTTATCTTTCCCCTCTCCAGTCCCCTCCTCCTCTCCCTCTTCCTCTGTCCACAATGAATCCGGAAATAAAGAAGCCCACAGTGCAAAAGTTTGGCTAAAGCCCGGGTGGGGGAGGGACGGGAGGGGAAAGGGGGCCGGAGCGGCGGGGGAGATAGAACTCCCATCTGAAAATATCAGGGATGCTCATCGAATTTTTTTTCGCTGTTCAGAAAAGGAGCTTGCGCTTCTGGACCGGACTAGCGAGACCGGCGGAAATCGAGCCTAAAAATAAGAGCGTCTTTTGTTGTTACTGATTTCTTCGAGTGTACCCTAAAAGATGCTTTGACAGCTAAAGCTAGTGACGTTTCGTCATGAACACCCTATCCTAAGTGAGGCAGACGAGGAGCATCCCCAATCTTTTCATGTGGCCGTGATAGTCCTCCTGTGGGCTGCAGCTGTTCCCAATGCTGAATGGGTTTATCTGTTAGCTTCCCTTGTTTAGCTAAGAGCGCTTTCCATTTGTTAGAACTGGCCGGTCGGATTGGTCCGTCCGTAAATGAAATGCGCGAGTTCTGAGAATTGTCAGAACTGCTTCTGGCCAGATTGGCCCTCCTTATGGAGTAGGGCCGCTCAGTTTTCCCGGTCCGGGGCGCAACGCGGAAATTGCGCGGGAATTCTACGCGTTGAAAATGACTGTCAATCATCTCAGTCAACGATGAGCATATACAGTCGAACCACTCCACAACGGCCAGTTTGGGGACAGAGCAAGAGGAAAGAGGCTGTTGCAAAGAGGCGGTCGTTATTGGGAGGAAAAAGTGTAATTTGACACCCGTTTTTTCGAAGCTGTTTTTTTCGGGCTTTATTTATTGTACATAAACATTTTAAATACAACACCATAAAAAATATATATGTAGGATTATGTGTCTTAGTTACCCTCCATCTTCTCTTTTATATTTGTTGATGAAGGATACTGAGTGCCCTTGGCGAAGAGTTCAGCGATAACTTTCAAACGTTTTGCGCGGACCTTTGGGACTGGAATTAAGGTTGGTTGCAGAAATGCTGGCCCCGAAATTAATTTAGAATTTATTTCTTTATTTTGAAGGCTATGAATTGAAGTACGTGTTTCCATGTATTTTGCCAGCAACAATGAAAACTATTGCTTAAAACTCGCTTAAACTCAACTACTGATAAGCTTAATATTAATTAATTCAAAAGAAATCTTTTCCTTGCTTTTTTGTCAACGCAAATCGATCAGTCTAGCCTAGCTGCAGTCACTTCGTCCTCCAAAGACCATGGAAAGCACTGAATAGCGCTTAACACTTCCTTAATTTCTTAACTCAAGCGTAAAATCTCTTCGTGTTATTGACAAGTCGGCCGATGTAAACCGAAACTGTTTATTACAATTGTTATCGCTAGTGTTCCGAGTTCCCTAGTTCCCGGGTAGAGTTGCCATATCGGGAACCATGTGTTTACTAGCCTGCGAACGGGCTCCCGGTGAGGACGGAAAAAAACATTCGGCAAGCGCGAAACAGAAGAATTCGGAGAGCGGAGCGATCGGGGCGGGGACAGAGCTCACTGGGAGCCTGTTCGCAGGCTAGTGTTTACCTGTACAATAGAACATAGATATGGAACTCTATGGACCAATCAGAGCTCGCGTAGCGTCTCAATTATTTTATAAAATCGATAGAAACACAAAGACAATGTTTTCGATTTTTTTTTTTAGAAAACAACCTAAAAAAATTAGAGTAAATTTATTTATAATCTATGCTACCATACGAATTTGTACTCCGAAGCAGTGGATCTTCCTCTACAGAGTTGAAAAAAATTCGCTGGTGACGACCACAAAGTTGCTGGAACCTTTCTCTTATCTTCTTAGAAAAGAAGCAAAACAGGAGGAAATTGGCAAAACCCTGGCTGTTGTCTCCAATGCCCTGAAACAAAAGCAAATTTGGGGAACGTGAAAGATTTCTACTATTGCATAATCTTTGTGAAAGTTATTAAATGATGGATTTTGATCTTTGCAGGATCTTTTAAATTTGAAATTGTCACCTTTAAAATCACATGCTACTCTAGCTAGATCTCCTAACAAAGTGTCCAGTGAGGGACCTACAGTGTACTAAGGTTTTCATATATCAGATTTTGAAAGTGTTTGAAGTGTTTTTTTTTTCTCAGGGAGAATAAATCAAAGTTTTCACTCTACCGTACCATGACAGGGGGAAAGGTCTGGAGGGTATGGCAGAGAGCAGGGGACAGATCTGACTGCTCCAGACAATTTTGTTACTAAAGAAGTGCCACGTATATCATAAATTAAACTAAGCCTTGCACATAAGGTAAAATGGTCCAACAGTTACCTGAAGTATGACGAGGACTTGCAGGGCATGGCTGGGACCAGTGTTCTGACAATCTGGCAAACAAGCTAGAAAGCGGAAAAACCTTATAGTCCCCCAGATGTGCACCAGTATAAAGACTACAGGAATGAGTATTAACTTTTGATCTGCCCTCTTTGCTACCTCCACAGATCTCACTGTTATAAAAGGACTGCCTGGCAAAAATCCAGCGCTCACCTAAAGAATCAAAAGCACAAACTGTCCACATCACTTGAATCAGATTTCAGTTGATCTCAAAGATTTCAATTTTTGTTCAAAACAGATTCTAAAGTGGCAGTCACCAAGACTTCAACTGCATGTTTTAATTAAGGTCTGTCAACGTTTTTCTAGTCATTCAGAGGCTAGTCTCTTGTGCAGATGCTCGTTGGACTAGTCACGCAATCTTTCCCTCCCCCGCGTCGCGTGACAAGTTTTAAAAACGTCTGAATAAGAGGCTTCTCAGAGGCCGGACAACTTTATTCTGGAAGCGCCAGGATTTCAAAGCAGACCTTACGATATCTGAACATGGTCATTCTACAGACATTCCATAGCCATTCTAAACATTTCTTTCCCAGTGCCAGGATGTGTTTCCAGGAACAACATCGTTACTAGTACCTAATTTCCCTTGATTATCAGAGAATAAAGGGAAGAACCATCATTCACATGAACTTTCTCCATTTTTACATTACTTCAGTTAAACAGCGGAGAATGGATACTTTCTGGAACAACACAACTCCTCCCATATATGATATGATTGACTGACAAGTTTCCAAACTGAAAATTTGAATTAAACTTCTAAAAGTCCGGACGTATGCTTTGGGGTACGTAGCCTGTTTCCGAATATGCCGGCCTTAGAGTTACAGAACCATCTGTCACGGAGTTTGCTCAGTGTTGCCATTGCAACGACAAGTTTAGCCTGCGTAGCAAACGTTCCCTTACGAAGAACTTTTCCGCATTCTGGCCGCGCGTAAATTTTGAAGCAAGAGCAAAACATCGACGAAGCAGGGGTTGGTGCCTAGGGGAACGCTTGCTACACAGGCTACGACAAGGTATTATCACAGGACTTCGCCGCATCTAAATTACCACTTCATCGTTTATCTTTTGACCTACGTGACAGCCTTCTCGTTATTTTTAAGTCACGCAACGTAAAAGCTTTGAAATTTAAACGTGTTCTCTCTACATGTATTGCCAAATGACTTATCCTGTAGAGCTACAACTTTGTAGAGCGTAATTGTTTACAGGACCTCATATCTGGTTAAACTAAAACCGCAGAAAGATATCGATAGGAAAATTATGCGTAAATTTAAATTGCGCGTAAATTGGAGCGAGAGCAAAAAATCGACGAAGCAGGGGGTGGTGCCTCGGGGACAGGCTACGACAAACTTCGACGCATCTAAATTACTACTTTTGACCTACGTGACAGCGCTCTCGCCATTTTTAAGTCACACAAAGAAAAAGCTTTGAAATTTAAACGTGTTCTATATATTGCCAAACGACGTATCCTGGCGAGCTACAACTTTGCAGAACGTAATTTTTTACAGGACCTTATATATGGTTAAACTAAAACCACAGAAGGAAACGTAAATTTTTAATCTGAAATATGACAATGTCACATGACAACCGGCACTAAGAATGTTAGGTCCTCCACCCCCACACCCCCGCATGCACATGACTTCTTCCCTTTCAATATTGTTCAATCCCCACAAAAACTACAGTTCATAGCCCTAAACTATTTTAAATACCTGTCGCCGTATGTGCGTCTTCACCAACACGTAGAATATAGGAATGGTAATATAAGCTATCATTTCCCATGCCTTTCCAGTAACGCACATCCATAACACCATCATCCACCAGGCTTGATCATTTGAGATCCAACACCAGCCAGATGAACACACGTTTCCTGCATACCCAAATCCCTCCAACGCTAAGCATATCATTGCAATCGTCAGAGGAATTCCCAATGCCGTCACGTGAAATAACCTTAAGACCCGCTTTTCCCGTTCCAATGAAATCCCTCTGCAGATAATCAAATAAAAATATAACGACAAATAGACGGTCCAGAAGAAAGAAAATAGAAGGGCGATCGCTCCGACTGCTGCTTGAATTCGGCAACCGACGCTTGGCCCTGGACTGGTTCCCCATAGGCCTACAATATTTGCTCCAGCTACTAAAAAATCGCCAACAGATATAAACACGATCATTCGGCGTGAATTCGTTCTCAAATCAGGCCACATCCAGAAGGTAGCAAATATTGCCAACGTTCCAGCTATTGACAGTGAAGCTGTCGTGGTAGATAAGGCCTTATTTAAGCTTCCCTTTGCAATACTTGAGTGATTTAGCGTGTTTCCTAGAAGTGTTGGTTCGTTGGCCAAGTCGGAGAAATTCGCCTCGAAAAACGCGTCCATGCTGTGAAATTGAACTATGTTCGGAAGCGTGACCTGTTCTCGTCGATTTTAATACACGTAATTAAACCTTTAGCTTCAACGATGATAATCATATATATCATATGGTGCCACAATCATTTATAAGGTCCAGAATACGGTTTATTTATTCCTCGCTGCTCACTCGCACTAAAGTGTGACCTGACCTGATGATTTTTACATGTTAGTCACGCGTTAAAATCGTAAATAACAAATACTGTATTAATCGCCAAGAACATTGAAAAGTTAGGGAAGAAAAATACTTTGCTGACGCCCAAGGTAAACTACCAAGAAACTATAGTATTAGAAACTCTTATTATTTTAAATTGCTTATTAAAAGGCGAATCAAATCGTAAAACAACGCGTTGAATAAAAACATGCCCTTTGACAGGACGCTCTCGGCACGATAGTCAAGGATCGGCCGAGACAGGTATTTCATCAACCTACATATGTTCACATATCGTTTCTAAGCTTATTCATTGTCAGATTTATCACTTTCCCAACTGTATTTAGTTTTCGTGAAATTTCGCGCCACGGTTGAACTTGAAGATAGAGTATAAAAGTCCAATATCATTAGTACATTGATCACAGACCTTTCGATAATGGTAACTTTTCTGAAAGCTGATCAAATGATTACTGACAACCACTGAGTGTCATGCGGTCATTGGTTGTTTCCTCGTTCGACCTCTCTCCTCGGCAGAAGCTTGTCCCCAGCCTCCGAACTACCAGCCTACGGTCAACAAGGCAGCACGAAAGAGGCCTCTGCAGAGGAGAGAGACGCCATGCATTATAAAAATGTCCTTTGCGGAAGATTGACACGCGGAGTTTTTATTTTATACCATAGTTTTGTCCAGTGGACTATTGGGCAAACTACCTAAAACTGCCGTGTTACGACCCGTGTTGCTATATGGCCGCGTCTCGCAAGGACTGAGAACCACGAAATTCAGCTAATCCGGTCTAGACTGGCATTTAGATCGCTCTACCAGGCATTTACTTGTACTTTTCACTTACTTTTTAGTTACAAAGTTTGACCCACCTCGACATTAAAGCTGAGCATTTTGTCACTTATGCCCTCCCACCTTTTCGCCGATCAAACTCTGAAGAAAGAATTTAATTCCGACAGCAATCCCTCTCCTGAGTAGAAGATAAATAAGAGGTTCTAATAATACGTAAAGTCAAAGAGGCAATTCACCTTAGCGCATGAAGGTGTTAAAAAATGGTCAAAATCTCTAAAGTTTCCTTAAATAAACAGAAAACCCACTGGTCGAGGAAAAAGAACAAGAAAAAGTTATCTGGGTTATGAGGAATGCAAGAGGAATTTTTTCCAAGGTGTGGCGATGTGTGAGCTTGGGAAAATAATTCCTTTTGCACCCAGGGTACTGTGATCAATACCCAAATAAGAAAACGTAACAGCACCGAATCTTTTGTGGTTCTTCTGCCTAACTTATTTGGAACCGGCCTATCGCCCTGACTGACTGTGTGATTTTTCGGAAAATATTTCCAGCTTTCGTTTTAAGGATGGTGTTAAGAAGTTTGAAGATGTCTTTCGAGTCTGCGATGAAAAGACGTTTGATAACTTGAACTGGCAGGAAGCTCTGCCTTTGGGAGTCAGTACATTAATGAAGCTACAATTGAAAAGGTAAAAGCAATCAGTGCTAAGGCAGCTAAAGGAGCCCCGTTATATCAAGACTCAGTGATAAAATGATGTGCTGAAAGACACGTTCAAGGGTTTATTATGCAAAGCAACTTAATCAGATGCCAGAACCGTGAACTCAAAACTCAGTTAAAGAAAACCAAGAAGAAAGAAAGAAGTAAAAAATTAATTAGAAAGCGATTGTGCTTCATAGCATGGTTTTTTGATTCCCATTGATTCTGCTTGCCCAAACCGCCCAGGTAAGCCCAAGGTAAGCCCAAGGTAAGCCCAAGGTAAGCCCAAGGTAAGCCCAAGGTAAGCCCAAGGTAAGCCCAAGGTTTCCTTAAGCCCCAGCCAAACGATCACAACATTTCAACGCAACATATCACAACGCTTAATATTGCTGGAAGCAACATGTTGCGCACGTTTGGCCACCCTGTTGCTACGTGTTGCGACATGTTGGGTGTTGTTGGCTCGAATTTGAAAATGGAATTCGAATTTGTGGATGTTGCATGATGTTGTAGTCGTTTGGCCGGGTTCGTGCAACAATGTTGGTCCCGGGCATGCGCAATGTTCCGGCTGTCATTTCTAGTATCAATAATGTCACACATATACAACTAGTTATTTTATAAGTTTCATTCTTTGCTTAAAATAATGTCTTTTGTCACTGTCTTTTTTTAAATTTATTTTGTTTCAATGGACTTGTATTTTATAATTTTCCTGCTTTCCTACTGTTCGGTGTTTCGTATTATATTCTTACCACTAAATTAGCTTATATGTGTTGTAGTTTGCACTGTGGTCCTTCAAACAGAAAAAAGCTGAGTTACATTCAGTGGTTCGAACTCTGTTCTCGTAACAGTTCTTGTCGCACCACCGAGCTACGCTGAAACCAGTGACTGAACAAAAGATTGTGTGACTAGCCCAGGGAACGTCTACATTCGAGGCAGTCTCCTTCATTTTCATTTCAAATATAGTGGACCCTGCATTGAGCGTCATTTTACGATCATAAAAAGGCATAAGCAAATGCAGAACGAAAATATGTTCTGATTGATCTCTCTCGCAAGATTCCACTTGAATTTAAAAAAACAGGTGTGTTCCTATGCACTAATCACGTGTAAGTATCAATGCGACTGATCAAAGTTCAATGTCCATACTTTTTTTTTTGGCAACCTCTGCATCAAAACCAACAACAAAATAGACAATAATAGGTATAGGTTACCTTAGACGTTTTAGACTACGAGTAGTCCCTCTTTCGCTTAGTCCGTCGTGCGTGACGCGAAAGAAAACTGCGAGAAAGAAATGGCCGCGCGAAATCCTGGGGGGCGAGGAGCGCGCGAGACCATACTGAGGAGCACGCACGTGATAACAGAGGTGAAACAACCAGGGGCGCACTTTCGATCGACAGCGCAATTACCCCTTACGTTAATTAGGCAGAAAACAAACCACCTTTTTAAAACCAAACAGGAAAGCTAATGCTTTCGTGAGAGTTTTTCGCAGATCAAGCGCTACCTGGCCATGTAGTCTGTACTTATATACTGACTATATCGTTAAGGCTTTTAGGGATACTCAACACACCACCCCAAATAGACCCTGAAGTGTCAAAGGAAAGACATTTAATTGGAAAGGCTTCTTACCCATCAATGGTTAAGAAAATACAAACAAACAAGCAAACCGTGTTTCCAGACATTTATCAAACTCTTCCCTAGGGAACCATCCCCTCACCCTTTTCGCTACATAAAATAAAAGGGCTGTATTTACTGGGGCACCAAATTTTTTGTGTGCACTTTGCACGTTTCACAAAGTTCATATTGTTCCTTGTTTTCCATTAGTTATCTTTCAATCTGAGTAAAACATTACAATAGTTTTCTTTTGGGGGATCACATCTTTTGTCCACTCTGAAGTGACAAAATCACAACCGGATCGTTTCACGTTGGCATTTGAAGCAGAAACGTCACTTAGCAGGTATATATCTATAACAAAGTTCACAGAAAAAGAGAAAACCACTGGAACCAGGGTTGCCATACATGGACAACTGATGTACAATATAGCTCCCTTTGCTTATGAGAGTTAAGGTAAGATTACAAAGTAAAGATTCAAGAAAGGACACGCATCATTTTCATACGGTGCGCAGACATTTCAGGTAATAGCCACAGCAGTAAGTTACTTGGCAACAGGTGCTTCATTTTATGATGTCTGTTTTTATTGGAACTGAACGCTTAGATAATTACTTAAATTTTGATAGCATAGACTGCGATACAACATTTCATTTTTTAACTTATTTGAGCTTTTTAACCTACTGTAAGCGGTATTCCTCTACCATCATACTTGACTCAGTCTCATTGATTAGAAGTGACTGTGTGCGAACGCGACCTATTGTCAGTAGCATAATTCTTTAGCGCGAGGTCTCAGTGCGCCGTGGCTGAATAACTGCAGCTAAATGCTGCTGTGCTTCCTTGATAACCCATTAAACCTCATCCTTAGTACAGCAGGTATTGATAATAATTTCAAATTTGTACACTGGGATTACATGTAAGACCATTTAGAGTCCGCTGTTTCTTCAAGTTTGCAGTCATTCCATTTTACTTTTGGAAATTAATAGAATACCCTCCAGAACTCGGATCTTGTTGAAGTTTGAAATTGTCCGTGGACAAGCCGAAGGGTCGTAGGAAAACATTCCCCAGATCTTTAAGTTTTCCTGAGCAAAAGTGGAAACAACATGAAAATAAGTATAGCTACCTCAAAAATGAAACTAAATGTACCTCTCAAAACATTCACCATACAGTATTGAAGGCTGTTTTTGTTTTCCTTTGTTTTGTTTTTTTTTTTGCACCCTAGCTGAGGGAATCTTGCTAACAAGACTTGTCGCATACAGTCATGTTAATCACTCTCCAGGATTATTCAGATTTTGGACCCAAGAAATGTACATGTATATCCCGAATATCGCAAAAATAGTTTAAAAACTCGACACTGCAAATTTTGTAACTACTCTTTTGAAAAAAAAATGATAAAAATAAAAATAAAAACTTGTTGGAATTGATACATGTATGTGCAGGTAGCATGGGGAAGTATTGTAAATTAACAACTAAATATTTATCCTCTAGTAAATACAGACCTATCATTTCCCCGAATATCCCGAAAATAATTTAAAAACTTGGTGCTGCAAATTTTGTAACCACTGTCTTTTTTCAAGAAAAAATATATCAAAATTGTTGAAATTGATACGTGCATGTAGCATGGGAAAGTATTGTAAATTAACAACTGGTGATATTTGTCTTATACAAACCTATCATTTCCCGAATATCCCCAAAATAATTTAAAAACTTGGTACTGCAAATTTTGTAACTACTGTCTTTTTTCAAGAAAAAATATATCAAAATTGTTGAAATTGATACGTGCATGTAGCATGGGAAAGTATTGTAAATTAACAACTGGTGATATTTGTCTTACACAGACCTATCATTTCCCGAATATCCCGAAAATAATTTAAAAACTTGGTACTGCAAATTTTGTAACTACTGTCTTTTTTCAAGAAAAAATATATCAAAATTGTTGAAATTGATACGTGCATGTAGCATGGGAAAGTATTGTAAATTAACAACTGGTGATATTTGTCTTATACAGACCTATCATTTCCTCTTTCATTTTCTCGTGCTTGACCTTGATTTCTTCAGGTAGTCTCTGCATAAAGAAAATAAAACAATAATAAAACACAGAACAATTTATGAACCATGCATGTGTCTGCTACATGTACACCACCTATGAAACAAGTATCACCAGTGGCGGATCCAGACCTTGAGCTAAGGAGGGGGTGCGGGACAGCGGTTTTTTTTTTTGCTTGCCTTGCCGACTTTTCTTCCTTCTGTGATTTTATCTTTTTTTACATGAAATAAGGGGGGGCCCTAGATCCGCCACTGAATTCACAAATACACACTCATGTCACAGACACTACACAACACATGTACGATTCGGCTCTTCATTCTGACAACTAACTATTCTATAATCCCCAAATGATACATGTATTGTAGCATAAGAATCTACTACCTACAGTATTTCTTCACTTACCATCAGAGCTTCTCTGGCCACATGAGAAGAGCGATCTGCATCAAACACTTTCTGGTAATCTTATAACATGGATGAGAAATTTAAATAACAAATGAGTGGGAATTGTCTACATTAATATAGCCATGAATCTTTACTTTTTCCTAAAAGATTGCTATTTTCTGCTTTATCACAGTTCCTCAGATAATTCAATTAACATCATTATCATGATGCATTATCATCCTGCATTATATGCATAGCACAACCCCTAAAACATGAAAATATCGTTTCAGTTGGTATACAAGTGAGGTGACACTTATACATGTACATGTATGTTTTATGTTTTATCAAAGTTGTAAGCAGGTGAGAACTTCTTTAAGTTTTACCCTCCAAAGCCTCTTCCAATCTGTCCTCATGTTCAAAGCATTGAGCTCTTCTAAGTCTCACTTTAAGGTATTCCGGGTTAAGGTCCAGGGCTAGAGAACGAAAAGCAAATAAATGCTAAGGCTTAGTGGCTAGGAAATTATCCAGGTAGTTACATACATGTATAGTCACTAGGCTACAGTACCGAACAAATATTAGTTGTCACTCCATACTCGATACTCACAAGGACTGAGTATAGACTCTTGATAGCATTCTCTATGAGTTACAGTCGGTAACAATGTAGCTCAATAACATGTAGTCTTTCAAGGAATCACTGAAGAGACAAGCTCAATCATTATTTTCTTGATCTCACAAGACTTTATTCTTGACTCAATTCTCACTAATTGATTCCTGATACTCGATTCTCATAAGAATCAAGTATTGTGTATTGAGTCTTGATCCTTGACTTGAAAGAGACTGTCAACTTACATTTGCCTGCTACTGTATCAATGAACAAGCACAAGCAGGTAAATCCATACTACAGCCAAGAAGTGTTACAGAAGAAATATCAAGTTGTAAGAAGAATAATTACAATACACTGAGTTCATTGAAGTTGTAAAGGAGAAACTCATGGGAATTTTCAACTTAGAAATCCATAATCAGTAATCTCTACCATGTACCTTTTGTGCAGTCATCTATTGCCTCTTTATGTTGGTCCTACAAATAATTAAGTCAACAACTTCAGAGTAAGTCCCAATTTAAGCGGGTAGAGCATAAAATGATATGGACATTAATAACACTTGCAGTCAGCATCAGTTGGTATATATACACAATATAACTGTAGATGAGCATCTCACTTTTTAAAAATAACACTTTGCATGTCTTCTGTTGTCAATCTCAGACTATGGGGAAACATGTCTTTAAATGAACAGTCACTTAAGAGCAACCATCTCAATATTGCCTTGAGGGGTGCAAAATGACAAACAATTGAAAATCCTCAAACTCAGCCAGAATGTAGGTCTAGTGGAACTATACTGTACATGCATTCCAATTTTTTTGAAAAAAATTACCCTAAGTTCAATCAGATTTTTTTGAGGTGCACACCAGCAGCTCTCACATCAGTTTTCAAGGCCTGAGTTGTTTACAACACATGACTTCAAAGACTTGATAGATCATCGCAGTTATATACACAACTTAAGCAGTCGTGAAATTAATGCCTGAAAAAAATTCAGGCCTGAACAGGATTTGCACCCATGACCTCTGCGATACCGGTGCAGTGCGCTACCAACTGAGCTATCAAGCCAACTGGGAGCTGGTCACATTGTGAGTTTGTAATATACCTGTAGATGGTGAAGAATGCAAGTGAATATACGAAATGTCATATATTTGAAGTGCAGAGAAAGATATGAAGACATGATTGATCATCGCAGTTATACACACAACTTAAGCAGTTGTGAAATTAACGCCTGAAAAAAATTCAGGCCTGAATTTCTTTTCAGGCGTTAATTTCACAGCTGCTTAAGTTTTGTACATAACTGTGATGATCAATCATGTCTTCATACATGTATCTTTCTCCACAGTTCAAATATATGATATTTTGCATATTCACTTGCACATGACTTCAAAATTACCAACAAATAAACAAAAAGATATTATTCAAACAGATAAATACAATTATTATTATTATTCAAAAGATGATAGATTGCTTAACAATTTGAATGTTATATATTAAATAATTTGGCTGTACAGACAAGAATTTTTTAAAAATTTTTTAAAAATTTTTTTTAATTATATTATTTTTAGTTTTTGGCTTATTTTACTGATTTTGGTGTGACTAAAACTGGCTAAATTGCAAGCAGAAATAAACAACTTGATACATGACATGGTATCATAAAAATAGAAGCCAAAGAATGAGCACCCTTGTTCTTGAAATATTTGCAACAAAATTTTTGGGCAACTTAAAGTGGCCGAACACAATTTCCGCGCATGCTCTTGCTAATGCCATTCAGCGCACGCACAAGGATTACACAAAGCAACCTTGGCGTCGATACAGCAATTATTTTATTTGGTCAATGCCCTCGCTATCTGCACTTTTTTTTTCTTCATAATTGAACAAAGTGTATTTATGGCTTTACTCTTTTATCAAAAACGTATGTTAGAAAAGGTAACAATGCAAAGAACCCAGCAATTCTCAGATTTTTCTTTTTTACCGAAAGAACCCAGTGCAATGCAGCGCATGCATAGTAAGGCAAAAAATTGCGATTGAATGCAGAATAGCTTTCTTAGAAATACGCCTATTTCTTCAGAACCACTCGATAGAATTTTACGAAGTTTGGCCCGAAAATACTTTAGAAAACAAGTAACTGAAATATGGAAAAAAATTGAAAATTGACAGATGCGATTCTAGATATTCTAGTTAAACTTCTACAAGTGATAATTAAAGATCCCTCTGTTTAACCATTATTAAAATAGTGCTAACTTGTGAGCATTGTTACAATCTTGTTGCAAGCAAATGAAAAAGAAAATCTAACGACTAGATTTTCTGCAAAGAAACAGGACTGATTTTGAAGGCCTGTTTATATTTATTCATGTTTTGGCAATGGCACATACGTCAGCCTAGCTATCAAAAATCCGAAGTTTGTGTTGTTAACTTGCGTGTAGCTATTTTTGGTGACTAAAGGATCAAGCGTTTTAGAGAAAAAGGAGATTGAAACACAGGTATCAAAACTGTGTTCCGCCACCTTAAACAAGGAAATTTGACAACCCCAACTGGAAGTGGTACTGGGCTCAAAAATCCTCATTTCATGTCACTGTATTCTGATCGATAAAATGGTTCAGGGAGAGTTAAAAAATCTCACTTATTGAACTTAGTAAGAATAATTTTTTTATATATATATTACATGTAAATAGTTCCACTAGAGCTACATTCTGGCCATTTTTGCAGATTTTCGATTTTTTTTCATTTTGCACTAGTCTTCCTCGGGCAATGACCGCTCTTAAATTCCTAGGGAATAAGAGATTAAGACTTTTGTTAATGGAGTGGAAGTCATTTCATTTTCTTTATTAACATATTTCTGTATGGCAAATGTTTCGGGGGGAGGAGAAATATTCAATGGAATATTTGACAAATCATAGTACATGTACATGTAACTTTAAAAAGTATGATCTTGCAAGAGAGAATTCACATCTATAAATGAAGCCGGTCTGTAGTTACAGTGTACTTGTAATGTGAGGAACCTAGTAACATGCATGTGGTAAAAACATTTCTCATACCATTTTGACTAGACAAGCTGCTCTGTTTGCATGGAATACAGATTTTTCCTTAGCAAAATCATTTGGACAGATCATTATTGCATTTGTGTATAACTCTTTAGCTTCAGGATATTCTAAATCAAAACAGAATAATATCAAAGTCAGGATAATGACTATACACTTGGAACATATTTAGTCCAATAATCATGTGTAGATCCATGAAATGCATGCACATGTATCTCTACTTGCCCCAACTACTTTGAAATAACCAGGGAAAGGGAGGTTACAAAAAGAAAAAGTTCTAAAGATACATGTAAGTATGAAGTTGAACTAGAACTTCCAATGGGGTGGGGGGTTTCAAAACAAAACACCTTCGTTATAGCAGTACATGTTGTATATTGATATATTTTCTGTATTCCATTTTTTTGACCCATAAAGATGCTGCCAGCAATAAGTGGGAAATAGACTTTCAAAACTATGCAGTATTTAAAAATATAAGCTTCACACAAAACCAAGGTCTCTCTCCAATCTTGCTGGTCCCTGGAAGGACACGTACAGTACTACAACTTGCCCAAGGCTAACAGTTACATGCACAACATGTGTATAACTACAAATGTAAGATGACAGTGTGCAGAGAAAGTCGGGTAGCCTGAGGCTTGTGGATTTTGCAGTTGAGCTGGTGGATTCTTTTACTTGATGAGCAAATGAAGTTTTTTTAGGAGTAAAATTCAAATTAAAAAAGTACTGTAAGAGAACAATTTAATTCATTGTTTTGATCTTAATTCTTAATTATTCACAATTAATTGTGCTAGTGTGAACATTTTTGGGGGGCTAGTGAAAATGGCTGCTGGGCTAGTATTCATGTACATGTTACCGCTTGCCCAAAGGGCAAGTTGGAAATCTGGATTGTTTACCATTTACACAGAGAAGCCGGTTTGGTGTGTGAAAATGGTAAGCAAAAATCCCTGATGGTATTGTAAGTTACATTCAGTTTGGCAACTTAACATTTACTCAGAAATCCCCAATTTACTGAAAGAGTCCAGGACAAGTTTGAACTACCTTTCAAGACATTCTGTTTAGTTCGAAAATTCCACGTCAGTCAAGCCAAATTTGTCTTTCCATTTACACTCTGACTGAATTGTCTGGAATTTTTGGGTAAATAGTACACAATATTGGTTTTTGTTGCACTCAGGGTAACTGTTTATAATTTGTAAAAGTTGTCTTTTAAAGTGAGTTGTCTGTAAGGGGGTTAGGAATAGGGAGTTACATGTAAGAGTAAAGGGATCAAAATAAAACAAAAAGTGATAATTATATAACAGTTAGTATTTTGCTTACCAGATCTCTTAAAGTAGTCATTGCCTTTGGCTTTATAATCTAGTGCCTGTGTCCTTCTTTCCTTTCATAAAAAAATAAAATGTCTGATCACAAAAGATTATTATTACTCTTCTAAATGCACTTCTTGAAAATAACACTAAAATGAGCTGTAAAAAAGGAAGGGAAGAGCTCAGAGGAGTTGCTGGCCAGTAAGAAAGTGAATTCCCCTAGTTTTAAGAAATAGCAGGATGCTGGAGCAGGATTAAGGTTGGTTTTCACTAGTCCACAAGCATAACCATAAGCATGATACTATGCTCAGATGCAGTAGGGAGCTGTTAAAGCAACATGTATCTACATGTAGAGTCTTTTTTGAAGAAATTGTCCTAACAAAGGCAGTAGTTATCAACATCTTAAGCTGCAAGCAGCCTCTCTTTTGCTTGAAAATCCAAGGGAAGAACGCAAAACAAGTGAGCGTGCAGGTGTGACATGCGAGTGGTGAAGCCACGAGCCGCAAGTAGCATAGGCATTGGAAGATGAGTGAAAAGAGAGACTACAATAGTTTCATACAGCATTGACAGTTATAATCAAAATTACGATGAAAACGTTCGCTGGCTAAAAAATTTCAAAAAAGTAATTTTGATTATGTCTCATCCTGGCTGCGCATCAATCTTTAATTGACAGCTCTGCCCATTTTTTTCTCAATTTTTTGCGCAAATCACCCAAAGCTGTATCTGGTGAAATGTGATGAGTGGTTCAACAGCAAAGAAGCTTTTATTACTCAAGGAGAGCAGCCATCAGTATCTGAGGTTTGTTTCTGTGCAAGCGTTAAGGAACCTTGTGAAATCTTGAGCCAAGCAAGACAAAGATAAACATGGTATCCAAGATAAGGAGCAACATTACTTGCAACAGCATTAATCAGACCTAGCATCACCTGAATGCCAGTAACCAACTTGTACGGAATGGAGAGGGCAAATGGAGAGCTTAAGGTTACTCCAAACCTTTGCAGGTGTCCTCCAGAAAAAATCGCATATGAGGTTTTCAAGGAATCCCCCACAAATTACATATCAATAGAAGGGTTATGAAATGTAGAATTCAATAAAATTATCTTCTGTTTTGCAGATTGCTTTCCTAAGGTGACAGAAGCCATAAACGGCAAATTGACCGACTGAAATTCTGGCAAATTTAATGCAATCGTTCATGCAAAATAACTGAGCAGTGTTAATCACAAAGAATCAATCTCTCAAAGTGTGTCAGTATTTTCTTTTATTTCTTTTGGTTACCTTTTTATAGATCTGTCAAGTTCCACTATCGAAAAATTCGCATGACGTGTTGCATTAGAGTCCGCCATGAGAAAAGTATTTAAAATAAAAGAATTCGCCAACATGATTTTGTTCCTTATCTATCAGTAAAATAATGTTCTGGCCAAATTTCACGGAAAACCATCGATTCTACGTACCCTTTTAATTCATATAAAGAGGAGGGATTAAAACTCTCAAAAAACAAGTGCAATTTTTTGCTTTCTAAAGATTTATAAATGTGTCACGTCTACTCGGAGGGAGATGTCAACCTTAAAAAGCCGCCAGCCGATGAAATAACAAAACCCCTAGCATTCACAGTATGCAAACTTGAGCTTCGTGGGAAAGCGATAGTGTTACAGTCACATCTTAGGCGCACATGTTTTAGGTCGGTAGTCAACGATAATGCGCAAAACAGAAAGAAAGTGATGTGCAACAAAACAAAAAGAAACTAAGGAGCAATTGCCAAAGCATGTTTACAAGGAGTCACTCTTGACGGACATGAAATCTAACATTGAAAGTATTTGACAAAGGATCTCCGGATTAAGCCGTTTACTACGAAAAGGACGCTGAGGAGTCCATGCCTTTCGGGCATTATGACACCTTGACGGTTAATTAACTTTTATTACAAAAGTCTCTTTTCTCCCAAACTCGCGTGCATTTAAATATTTTATTTTCATTTTTTTTTTTTGGAAAATGTTACCTTAAATAATGAACTACAATTTGCTTGAAAAAAAGAAAATTTGGCAAAAGTGGCCCCACAAAGGTTTGGAGTAACCTTAAATTGTATCTTGTAACAGAAATGAGCTAATTAAGCAAACTACACTAAAACACATGGTAAATTACAGAAAAACAAGCATGAAGCATAAAACTAATAAAAAGGTCCAAAAATCTAAATTGAAAATAGTATGGCAAACGTACAAATGTCGCAAGCCACAGGAGTCAAACAGAAGGAGACAAACTTAACATGTTCTGAGTTTGGTGTGTGCTGCATGTCACTTAAACATGTAAAGGTTACTAACAGCAGAGATTGGGAAGGCCGTGCGCCATGTGCATATGGCACATAAAGCTACGAAATGATGCATTATGAAAGTACCTACCGGCCTACAACACGCCCTGGCCGCGAAACAGGAAGTAAAATATACACTATTTTGTGGAAAAGATTTTCATTTGTAAAATTTTCAGTGTAATGACAAATAAACACAGGAGAAATCCAGATGCCTTTGCTCTTTAATCGACATTATAAAAGCGTTTGTTTTGTTTCATCCCCAGACCTGTTACTTGGACTCTGCTCGCAAACGAGGTTCTTGCTCAATTCATGTGTTTTTTGTTTTCAAGGCGGATAGAATTGGCTGATTTGAATATGTTTTACATGCTACAATTAGCCAAATAATATGCCTCCGAAAGGGAAAGTTGCGAAATTGGAAAAGACTCAGAGATTGTTACCGTTTTGAACTACGAATGCCGAGTCCGCCACAACGAATTGTGATCCTGAAAGTAATGACCAAGGTGAAGTGTTTAAGCCTTCTAGTTCTGAGGAACGAAAAAAATTTTGGTTAACATTTCATTGACTATTAGAGAGCTACTGGTGTGTTATGTACTGTTCATTCATAGCTCAAGTTTTAGGTTATAAATGTAACATTACTTTTCACTCTAAATCTAAAACTGGGCATGTTTCAGCGATGTTGATGTCAGACTACTCGATGTGTTAAGTTTAATCAGTTCCAGTTCAGAATTTATAGTTTAACCTCAATGAAAGGTTAATATATAATTTGTGTTAGCTTTATTCTGTAACTGTACACTTAAACTGAGCTTGAAGTCCAGTAAAAAGTATAAAACTACAGAAATCAAGAATCACATATCATTTTATGGCCCATTTATTTACCTTATTAATGGCTCAAACTTTTTATAAATGGCCCATAACTTTCCAAAGCCATGGGCCATAGGCTCATTTGTCTGTTTTGCCTTCCCAATCCCTGTAACAGATGCGCATCATAACTTTATAGAACGGCCAATAGAATACTCCATCACCAGAGTGCCGAACTTCAGAAATGCTGTATGAAACTATTGCAGTCTCTCTTTTCACTCATCTAATCTACCGCCTGATTCATTTGCAGCTCAGGGCTTTGCATATCAAGCTCGTACACTCACAACCACTCACTTGTTCTGCATTCTTCTTTGGGTTCTTCCTCAGGGATTTTCAAGCAAAAGAGAGACTGCTCACAGTATATAAACATATGACTGTGTCAGGTTATCCTTACGTGCTAGTTAATAAAGGCACTTCATGAATGTCAAATTTTCACCCCTGAAAGGAAGTTGCATGTCTGCATGTCTGCATGCAGGCTAGAGAGTACTCTATAGCAAATATAGCACACTTTGTGGTAAATATGATTACAAAAGTACTGCATAACTTGTGATTGACTGCTGAGAGCAGGGAATTTATGTCTTTAATTTTTAATTTGCAATGCAGTCCAAATTTAGACGGATTTACACTGCCATGCTATTTGAAATTTTCTTTCTCATTGCACTTGTCGAAATGCTGATGCAATTTTCAGATAATTTCTAACATCACCAGTAGTCTAAATCCTTCTTAATATAGCTGTACTCTGCTCAGATTCGCACGATTATCTACAGTGTCTAACTACAGTGTCTAACTAAGCTCAATAACACTAATCAAACCTCTTTTTCTTCAGGAGACAGTCTTTCTTGCTCTTCAGCCACCTCCTCTTCTGGTTTTAGCTCATCATCATTTTCATTTCCACCCGGTGATGTCTCACAAGAGTCCATTTTCTCGTTCAATTCTTCGACAGCATCCTGAAATGTTTGACTTTCGGAATCCTCCCCGGAAAAATTAGCAATTACTTCTTCGACTATGTTAGCGTTTTCGAGTAATTTATACTTTTGCTCTCTAGTTTTGTCCGTTTTTGATTCTTCCCCAACATCTCCTTCGTTTTTTCTCTCTTTCCTCCGCAAAAGTTCGCTAACAGAATTCTTTCGTTCTTCAGAATCCTCGTCCATGTTGGACGCCATATTGAAAATGAGATAGTACGTCATATATTCGTCATGGAGTCGATGTCTATCCTGTGAATACCACGGGCATCTCGTGGGATCCCCGAGTGTTCACGTGCGAATGTGAAGTTACCCCTACGGCACCCCACGGTTTGCACGAGAGAAATTTTGTTGAAGAAACAGATGTTACCCAAGTTTAGTATAAACTATTGATACGAAACAATGATACGTAGCCAGTGTGTTGTACTTATTTATTTTATTTATTACTTATTTGTACTAACAATCAGTAATGGCAAAAAAAGAAATAAAAATATTAATTATAAACCATACGGTGAATCCGTACAGGAGACTATAACGCCATATGAAAACACCGTGCTATATAAATGTATCTAAAAAAGAAGAATAAAAATAAAGCACTCAGAAATTTGAAAATATAAAATATATAGACTTATCGTGGTTAGATATGTGAAATTTTAAAAAAACTAACTGCTAATTCGTCCGTTCTATGGTCTAGTGGAAGGAATTTTTCTAGGACAGATTCATACTAACTCATAAACTGTAAGTATTATATTAAAGCTGGGTGTGAAAGAAAGCAAAAGACATGTGATCGGAGTGGAAATGTTGGGAAGAACACAGCAGTTGACTCCGAATGCAAATGTGATGGACAAGGAACATTACAGCCATTCGAGGTGCGTGACTTGTAGATAAGGACACAGCAGTATTGAAGCATGTCGAGCACGTTTTACCACTGCATTCAGTTCATGACGTGATGAGAATTCAGAACATGCAGCTTGGTAAACATACATCTACTCGGCTTTGTAAAGCGTTGCTGACGTCACAAATGATGAAGTTAACGTGAGCAATGGGTTAATGGGCACATCACGAACAATACGTTAATAAAGTTTTTTCTCCATATTTCTGTAATGTAACCTTTTTAATCCCCCTTACAAGGACTTCCAGTGCAAAGAAAATGCTGAAAAATCAATATCGCTTGACTCAAATGACTAAAAGAACTTTGATGAAAAATGTAGAGTCTGAAAAATAGAAAAAAGGAAGAGAAGAAGAGATCGTGTGGCATTCTTCAGCTACCGACAAGAATTTAAAAAAAAAAATGCTATGAAGTGTCTTTAAATTGTCGTATGCAAATTTGAAGCCAAACACAGGACAGATAAAATCTTTGGCAGATGGTATACATACTGAAGTTCACAAACCATAGCTCTCTTATAAACTTGGTATCATGTTGCATTATATCAATCATTAAGTCATTTTTTTCAGGATGAAAAAAATTGGCTTCAATTCAAGAAAACCACAAAATAATCACAGTTTTCTGAGATAGAAACTCTGTGGACACCAAAAAGGTAAATAAATATTAATTAAGCAAACAGGAACACTGCGATATAAAGACGTGGGGGAGATTGAGAGTAAGATTACTTCAGATTACGAACAGCTAATTTGGATATTATTTTAGATTACTGAACTGTTTCGATATACAGATCTGTGACGTCAAGATGATGTCTTCTGAACGTTAAAACTACTGATAATAAGCTTTGCTCCTAATCTAAACCTACGTACTGAAAGTCAATTTCTTCACTGACGTATATATGCCTCTTTAAGAGATTCGCGTACTGACGTAGCATATATCACATTAATTCATGGAGCGAAATCCTAATTAATACTGATTGTAATGCATATATTTTCCCAACGCGAATATTGAGCCTCAGACACAACTCACCGACTTCACAAGAAAGAAGCCTTTTACAAGCTGTATGTAGACTTACAGATGGGGTATAAACTGGAATTAAACTATTCCAGGGAGTTTTGAATTGCAACACCTTCGATTTCTTCATAAAGATATTTTACCCAGAAGGCATTGCTTTGAAGCTTTCGTTTTCTGTTGTTGAACCTCGCAATTTGATTGGTCTCAGTATTTTTAATATATTTTTGCTACTGATTTGAATATAAGTGCCTTGGTGTCGTGTACGAGTAGCACAAAAGAGACATCTTCAGTTTGCCTTGGACTTAGCTTGTGATCTGGTAAGTACAAGTTTAGCTCATTTTCCCGAAAAACTTGCGTTTCCAGCATCCACACTCTCTCATAAAGAGCCTGGCAAAATGATAGAGGAATTTTGCGTACATTCGCGTGATTTATATTATTTGTGAACCAAAAATAAATGGACTTCAAAAGCACTATAAATGGTTCTTAAAATCCTTGCGTGTTTGAAAACTGAATTAAAGTAAACGTGTCGACATTCGATCAATCGTGAGTGAGTCCATCAAAGCATTTCAAAAGGTCTTTATCTCGTGTGTCAGTTCAGTTAGTGTCATTGAACAAAGAGTCATATTCGCTAAAGTAGCACCATTCTTCCTCAAGCATTGTCAGGTGATTTATGCTCAGTCAACTTAAAATACATACCAGTTGACAAGTGGTTTCAGACACGAAGCAGATCTAGACATCCGCGTGAAGATCATGCTGAGTTTACGAGGATAAAAGTTCTTAGCCAGAAGGAGCCTGGAGATGTCGATGTAGGATATGACAGCTGAGAAGCCGGGCTTGTTAGGTATGATTTCAGAGTTTTATAATGCGCGCTCCTTTGGGTGATAGATATACTTGGGTGCTGGTCCTCCCTTCAGAATTGCCTAGCATTAAACTCATTCCGCTTGAGCATTTTTTTGATGCGAGGCTGTATTTTGTTAGTCACTGTGGTTGCAGGTTTTATTGTCTTCAGTTGAACATTCTCGCGACCTCTTCCCACCTCGATCATGATATTCTGTTAGAATTTAAACTAGATATGCTATCCTTGAAGCCTGAAAGGCTTCACATTTAGCCTAAACTGAACATGCCGCTCAAGGTGGTCGGTTGAGCCTATCATCATATATAAGCTGATACAACAGGTATTCATATTGACATCAAATTAATGTACTCAGTGGAGACGGCCAATTTATGTATCGGTACATGTATGGTTGAAATGCCGGTTCACATGTACAAGAAAAGATAGATATATCTATTCGTTCGTCTTCAATGTTATGAACCCTAAATTGCTTTAATCTAGATGGCTTTTGCAATGATGTGCCGTTTCGGGAAATCTCTTAATTTACTCGTGAAATATATCCAGATCATTTAAACATAATTTAAGAAAACGAATACAAGCTGGGATAATTTTAATTTAATACAGTCGACAAACAGCTCGGAGGAAATATACTCACAGAAAACAAAGCGAGGTTTTTTACTCGTTATTTGCGAGCAAAAAGACTCGTTTATTTTTTGAGCGGCAAGTTTCAAAAGAGCTGTTACTTTGTGCTAACAACTTGCTTAAGGCTACACATCGCTTGATATCAGCTAACAGCCGGTAATAGAAAGGTCCGCTGATCCAAGTCATGCCATGACGGATCGATGGAGAACATTTGCGGTTAACTTTACTTCACGGAACAAGGCATGGCCCGTTTTAAGCCTTAGAATACGTGAAGCTAATCCCAAATAATCTCTGGATGTAATTATTTTGACCACAGAACATGCAATCCAGCAAAAGGAATATAACGATTTTTGTTCTTGCAATAAAGGAGGACAGATGCAGTTCAAAAAGAACTGATCGAACTGATTACTTTTAGCACTGAGGTTCTTTCTGTATTGCGTTGTTCAGTACACCATAGTGACATTCTCAATTTTAACCGAAATTTAGCCTGATTAGTTATTCATGATTTGGTTAGCAATCTGCATTCTATAAAACTATACTTTGTACTGAATTAATTCTACATCAATGAGTCGAGTTTAATTTGTCGTGAAGATTCGGTTATGGTCTAAGGGGGATCTAAAGCGAATTTGGTCTTGTAACGTATCAACAGACGATGCTGAATGTATAAATTTTGTTTACATCTATTTCAGTGTCTATTTCTTTGCGTGGAGACGTTCTAAAATAAGGCCAGCAAATCCCTCCGTAAGCGCGTGATAGCTAGGCACCTGGAGAGGTTTATCACGGCCCCAATGGCCATATTTTTGTGGTGGTGAGCTTGCCCATAATTTATGATTTCAAAATGGTATGACAATCGACAAAAACTTGCTAGCCTGTAGCTATATTGATTCATTTGTTTTAAGTTTTCTTTTCTTCCGATTTTTCCACCTGCGCTTCGTCAGTTGCACTTCCGCTCTCCATCGTAAAATGTGCTATTGATCATTTTGGAGCCAGTTGCCATCAAACACCATTAAAGTAGTAGCGGAGTTTTCAACGAATTTATTTTTAATCACAGCATTTCTAACTGCCAAAGGCTAGCAGCTTAGAGCTATGGGTGGTAATCCGTTGAGCTAAAGCGCAGGTAATGGTTAAATAGTATAGAAAACAACAAGCTACCATGAAAAGCCTTTTAACTGGACATAGGCCCCACAAATTTTAAGATAATAACAAGTCTCACCACAAAAATGACGGAAATAACCAGCTTGGGCGAAAACAACTACCAGTGCAAATGATATGTAAGAAAAAAAAGGACCTCACAACTGTAATAATTAAAAATGACGAAATTAACCTTAACTGAAATAACGTAGGAATAGTTAAAAATAACTGCAAATGATGAAGTGTAAGCAACCTAACAAATGAAATGAAAAACAAACCAAGTAATGTTGTTTATATTCGTTACATCTGCGTCGCGTTCAACTTGCCCTGTTCACGGTAAAAAATTTCTCGTTTCCATTAAAATATAATCCAACATGCATGTGAGCTATTTTCGGGTAATTTTGTAGTTTTTACAATTGTTTCAAGTCCATGTTTACATTGAAATGCAAACGAGAAAAGTTTATCTTGAAAAGGGCTTTTGGCTATATGTGCATGACACCCTGTTTTAAGTAGGTCGGTTGTATCTTACTGTTGAGTGATTGAGATAATGTTTTCTTGTGAATACACTATAAATAAATCATATGTGAAAAATGCAAATCGCACGATATAGAGCTGTTTTGAAAATGTTTTTCCCACAAAAGTGTAAAAGCTTACGCGACAATGCCGCTTGGTATTATGGGTAGTTATAGCTTGTCGTTGCAGGTTGAGGTTCACAGTGGAAAGGTGAAGCATGAATACACGTGATTGTGTTGTTTCCCTCTATCACACTGGAAAACCTTTGGCTTACATTCGATCAGGGCGACATTACACCACATTATCCACAGTACCTTTCAACATTGTCGCGTACAATGAGACGCTTTTGAAGGACAACTGTAACTTTCTCAAAAGAACTGTGTTCAACGGTCACACGCGTACCGACAGCTTGTCAAACACCAGGCTAACAACTGACTTCCTGCGGACAAGGTTTGTCCACGTGAAAGATTTTGATCAATAAGGCTATTAATTAGTTGCTCTGTAATTTAAGATCAATACTTAAAACATGTATTCAAAGAAAATCTAAACCTGCTAGTTTCTTTTGTTGGCTAAGGCAATAGCTCGTCAAATGCAAGAAAATTTGCACAACCATTCTGTTTCCTAAAGAAAGAAAGAATAACAAGTGAAGATCTAAGGAAAGCCTTGAAAGAGAAAAGAAACGAAGCGGAGAGTTATTTATAGTACGTTATTTGCAAACGGAAAAGCAATATTGAGCGCACACTTGGATAGAGTCAAAAAACGTTTTACACGAACCTGACAACTGAATATCAAACATCTTAAGCATTATGGACAACCGTTTGTTCAACTGATTTAAAATGTACGTAAAGAGTGCTAGCCGAGTGAGTCAGAGAAAGGATACATTTTTGAAGTTGCAGCACTCAGCAAGCGTCTGTCAACAATATCATGAGCTAACACTTCCAAACTCTTTTGGTTTTACATATTTAGTAAGTAATATTCACTATTGATTAATGTTGAAAATAGCGGCGTAAATAGTAAAGAATATATTGGCCTTTAGTGACAAACACGCTTCAGACATGCTTCTGTACCGAACGGTGCCACCATCAATAAACAACAAAGATATTCGCCGGCAAGAAAATGCTTCTGATTAACGTTACTATTGTCTAGAAACGATGTAAAAGGGACTTTCTTGTGTGAATCCAAGTTTCAGGTGTAAAATGTATATGACTTGTTAACGTCACTTGCCTTGTTGGAACATCCTCGTTTCAATTGTCTCTCTGCCACCCGCCACGCCGAGCTGGGGCGAGCCAGTTTTATATGTAATAACACTGAGTCTCACACCATTTTTAAGCTTCTGTTTTACACAAAAAGGAGGATGCATAGTTATACAAAACATCGAAACAGTTGACACTGGTTGATAAAGTGGATACTGCACAGCGTATTGCTATATCAATGATTTGGCTGTCGCCAGCAAGTCTAGATTATCAGTCTTGTTGTTTTCTCTTGTTTTCCCACTTTTGCAACTTCTAGGGAAGAAATTTCCCTTGAATCATTCTAAAATTAAATAATATCGAGCAGTTACAAAGTGATTGAATTAATTAAACTGCCGCGTATGCATAAAAGACATAAAACAACAACCTTGCAGTCAATGTTTGTGGTAATATAAGATTACTTGTCCAAAACGGTAAAAATGAAATACTTCACAACTGTTTCAGCTTTCACCTTGTCGTTTCACAATTAACAGGACGCCTAAAGTACATGTATTAGAAGTTAATGAAATAAGTTCTTTATTTTTAAGATCTTTTAAGTACAGTATACGCTGTCTGGCCGATATCTAATTTACAAACACTTTCTGTGAATAGATTAGCCTGATTATCGTACGCGCCACAGAGAACATCGCTACTTAATCTTATTATGGTGTGAATGAACTAAGAAGTTGTGGAACAAGTTGTTTTATAAATGAGTCTAACATGCCAAAGTGTACATATACTTTGCTGATCTATGTGCCAATTTTCCGGGATGTGACCTTAGAACTAAATTATTAAAATGACAAAAAAAAGTATAAGTAATATGGCTATGATAATTGTAGCGCTGGTCTCTCTAAGCAGTGGCGGCTCTAGGGGAGGGGCGCGCCCCCCCCCCCGACTTATTTTGGGTAAGAAAAGAAGAAATCACAGAAGGAAGAAAAGCCGTTGGTGGTATAGGTGGTCTGAACAGCCAGCAACCAATTCTATACCAGTACAGAGCCGTTACTGATGTGATGAAAAAGCCCATCCTGCTTCATGTTAATTAATTTATCTTTTTTGTTTGTATACTGTTTGATTTTTCAAATCCGTTTTTTAATTACTTTTTATTTTTCTCCATCATTTGTTTTGTGAAGCGTGAATTACTAGCTTACGTTCTTATCCAAATATGTCCTTTAATTACCACCTTACGGATATTCTCTCGTGAGAAATATAATATCATTGGCTGGTTGTTGCTAAGCAATTGTTACAATCACAAACCATTTAACGACAAATATTACGACTAGACAGTAAGACCTAGAGGTAACATGCTATGAACCAAATGGTAATGCATCAAATAGATTGATCACTCATGCATGTGAACTGTGAATAAACAGCACAGACGAAGGGTTCGTCGGTAGCAGTCGTCTACACCGGGATTCAAAACTAAGAACGTAAGTAATTAAGGAGGAGCGATAACTTTCAGGGGCTGTCAAAGTTTCGTCTTCATGTGCTACAAATATCGTGCTATTTTTCAATTAGAAGTTGTAAACATTCGGGAACAGGAAAACATTTGGTTGATTTTCGTCGGATCTGTAGGTTAAACTGTTGCAGTTTTTATCAACTACCAGGCATTTATGTGATACCATCGTTGCATTATTAGTTTATAAAAGAGTAGAATCGTCCATTGTATCAAAAAGACAGACCGCGGATTGAGTGATTACTATCAGGAGTGCGAGTTTGTTAGTTTGCCTCAACTACGCCTACAATCGATAAGCCCAAGAAGCCAATCAGTATAAGAAGCTAGTGTTAAGTGATCCATACAAAATGTACTATTATGAAAAATTCTTGAGGAGCTCAAACAGGTAGGCTCGAACGTATCGCGATTACTGATCGTAGACGTGCGCTGCATACGATAATTTTTAGCTCATATTGTGTCATTCGTGGTCGCCCCTTGCTCATCGTGTTTACGTCAGTGTATATTTAGAAGTAAGCTCATGAACTTGTTAAACGGCTGATTAGTTCTTCTGTTTGACCTTTTCCGGACGTTTCAAGTGTGTTTTATGTATTAATGATTAGCATTTCTATTTTAGTTTTTTACAAGCCTTGTTAACTTTCAAATGGGAAACTTACTGTCGCCGGTTACGTACATGCGCAAATGACCGTCACCTCCAAACATCGAAGAAACCCTCAACAATAAACACAAAAGTAGTGATGAAAAAAAAAGTCAAAAAAGAGCTAGCATGGTTAGGAATGATTAGGGATAAACAAGACAGATTACGAAGGACGAATTTGAAAATTTTCGTCCTAACTTTCCAAGACGTCCAACTTGACTGATTTCGCATAGAGTCTTGAACGTCGGTGACTCTGAAGAAACGCGGTGATGATCTCTCAGTTGACAAGAACAAGCAGCTAACTGTCTATCAATCCTCCCGAAAGTTCTCAGTTACTCTAATATCCTAGATACAGCTGAGCTGTTTTGAGAAAGGTTGTGTATGTTGTTGTTCAGTGTGTACGCGATAGCGTCGAAATGTATTATGGGCAATTGTGATCTACTTAACAAATAGATTCCATGCTGCTGCGAGGAAGAACGAATGTTAATGACGTCATCTATGCGTCTGTCTTCCAATAGATCATAATTAAGTAAGTGCCAATTAAAATGGACATTATTTTGGCTTATTATTGCTTGATTATCGTGATAGTAGGAAACAGCAGAAACGCGTGTATTCATGCTTCCCCTTCCTTCTTGCTGCAACTCCGTGACAAGCAACGATAAATTATTACTACCCATAATACCAATCGGTATTTGTGCACGCGTTTCTGCAGCCTTCTATAATCGTGTCCCGGCATCACAGCTCAGTTCAAATAGAGTAAAGGATGCCTTCAATACGTAAGTAGCTATAGGTACTTTGTCCATAGTTCATGCACGCACAAAAACACGTATCGGGCCTTGTGGATGGGGCTAAGAAGTCATAACGGATCATACCGAAAATCATGCAGTGGTGAGAATATTTATAGCATTTTCCAGTTTAAAATTGGAAACCTGTCTTTGTGCACAGTACTTAAAAGCAATTATATTGGTTTTTAAATGGTTAATGTTCACATTCTTCAGAGTGCAGAGATAAGAACTGGCAATTTAAAGTCTTCAATTCATCAAGCGAACATTTATCTTAAGAGGATCCCAAAGGGATAAGTCTGCTGATCGTTTTTGGGTTTTCTGTTCATCGTTGATCAGTGATAAGAGAGTACGTAAACTTTAATATCCTGATGAAAAACTTCTTTCAGGAAAAAGATTCGATATTCGATGACTGAATGAGACACTAACCGCGATGATTAACATCACTAAGTTTTGTCTCAGCCTGTTCGTTTATAAACGATGTTGCTTTCGTTAGATGTTTAAGAATTTTCGATTCTTAGAATGTGTTATATTATTTCATAAATATCAAGAGGTTTAACTGAAGTGCATTTAACACTTTAAATATTCTGAACTGGTATCGCATTCAGTTACTTTTGCGACAATATCTATTCGCCGTTTGCGCTTTGAGGATTGGAGTAATGTTGATTACTCTATCCATCAGTTTGATGTCACATCACAGTTCTGATATCAGATCCACAATGTGAACCCATGGTAATCACAAGGGCATTAGCTGACTAGCTATGCGGGCCAAGTATGCACCACTCCATGCGCGCCTAGCCTGCATGCTGCGAGCAAACTCCGACTCTCTTGGATAAGCAGTGTGGAGCCGGTTTACTCGTAGGCAACATTCCTCAGGTAAATTTTCTTGTGGTATATTTATATCGTCTTTCTTGGCACGAGGTCAAAACGGCTAGCTGTTGTATTGAACAAAGGCCTAAAAAACAACACGCTTGCCGCGTTGAGGTACACGATATGGAGACCCCACGTATTTGAATCATATTAATCGAGCAACAAGTCTGTAAAAACAATCTTGTATTCTCTTTTCTTGCGTGCAAATGGCTTGTAAACAGACTCTTGAAATATCAAGGGGCAATATGACCAGAAAGCAGAAAAAAAAAATTGGCCGGAATGTCTACCGTTTGTTGACTACCTAGAATAACAGCGCACGGTGAACAAGGAAGACTGCTCGAAAGTGCTTTTAAGACATTCGAATCCCACTCGAGTGTTTAGCACTCATGTAAGCTGCTACTGGCAACCGTTCTCGTGGCCTTCATCATGGTCTATCATAATTTGTAACTCCGTTAAATCCCGCCCTCGCAGTCGTCGTATTTTGTCGTATTTTCAGTATTTTGTCGACAGCGCACGAAGTTCAGTTCAAAGTGATAGCACCATATTGTATTGTTTTTCGTTTTTTTTTTTTCTCATGGTTTTATTTTTAACTTCTCCAGTTACATAAAAGCTTTTGGCATTGCTGCCAAACTTTTTTGAAATCAGAAGGTAAAGGAATGAAAGCGCGCCGGTTAACATTTCAGTATTTGTAGATGTTTTTTTAATATATTTTTTAGCATAAAAGTCGTAAATATAGCTAAATGCAGACGGTCCAGCCGACGTCTCCAATTTTGCGCGTAAATAAAGCTCAATAGCGCCTACGTGTAGCTCTATGCAGTGAACAGGACTCAGTGGATTTCAAGGAAAGTTGGGTAGAATCCTCTGAGCGAGACTCTAGTGGTATGTAGTCTAGTTCGTGTTTCCGCAAGTGCTGAAGCAAGGTGGGTCAGGTGGAATTCAGCTAATCAAGGGCGCGCGTCATGCGATCACGAATGTCTTGAACAAACCTTTTAATGTCCTTAAAAGCTTTCACCAAACTGTGTGCACTCAAGATTTATCTCGTGTTATGTCTAGCTGTGGGGCAGGTGTCTTGACTCTGTTTTTTCTCCGAAGCAACAAGTGAAGCAAAAACAAAGAAGGTCTTTATCGTTTATAAATTTATAAATAATTTCAACTGATCACAGTTAATAGCTGTGCCGTTGTCAGCGGTGGCTAGCTGGTGCGATCTGCTAGAAAAGAAACTCCGCTCAGTGTTCCATGAAAACACACATGATGCGAACTCGGTGAGCTCGGCGAGATAGACGTTGGAGAAAGTGGAATTCAAATTAAGATCTGAAGTTATGCTATGTTGGATGATACCCAAGAATATTAAGAAGGAATTAACGAAATCACATTTCATTAAAAGCAACTTTCTAGAGAGATTTACGTTGATCATTTGAGCCATCCAGGGGATAACTGGATCAAAACAACTTGTTTTCGGTCGACAGCAGGTGAACAGCATTTCACTGATATTGCACTATTGCGTACTCTTGCACGTCCAGTTTTTCAAGATTTCACTCAAAACTGGAGTAAAAGGCAAGAGAGAAGTTTATTTTCTTGAAGGCGCAGCTGTCCGATTTGCAGGGATCTAAATCTCTCGCGCGCCATTGGCTAAAAGCTCTGAGCCCCTTGGCTTTATATACTATTTGGCTTTTTGCACAACAATGGGTTGTGGATAATTGATCTCTTGAAAAAGCTTTTTGTATCAAGATGCCCGAAGTCTTTTGTTCTGAAGCTGCTATATTCGTAAGCAGTTGTTAAGCGCATCACTAACTGCAAACAAGAGCTTGTCATGCATCAGGAACGAACCTTCTGGAAAGGGGCAGCCCTCTCGGGACATGCTCGTACCCACGCCTCGGAACTTCGCAAACTCCAAAACGGTTTTTGCGCGTACGAAAACCCCTATGTCTCGCGCTCAACGATGTTCTTTAGCTCTGTTGGATCTCTATACTACTTTAGTATTCTTTAAAGTTGTAGCCTGTGGGAGCCAAAGTAAAGTGAACAGCGCATTCACTAAACACCGCAGGGGTGGCATAGAGAGGTTTTCTGTCACCGGAAGTTACTCCGCGTGTTATCTCAGCACGAGTGCATCTGACCGCTGTCAATGCGAGGGTAATTCGTGATCATTGTTCAGTTGACTGCACCTAAGAGGTCGATTATTGAATTCGTCCAAGTGTGGACAATCAACAACTTCGTAAGCGACCTAAATTACCCCTCGACACTTCCTAGAATTCGCAAAACGATTTTGGAAATCGAATTGTTGCGCCGTGTAATCTATGTTCAGGAACAGAGTTTTTCCAGGTATGTTAATTTTGTCTTGTTTATCAGCAGTAGACTTCGCAGGAAGTCGAAGTATTTCATTTCCTCTTCTCTCTTCAACTCGATTTGTGTGTTGTCCGTCTGTTTGACACAACAACGCGTTAAAGTCTAGGGCGCGATCAGTTACGCTGCGATTTTCTTCGTCACATATTGTTCGGCCACTACAAAGTTAGCTCATGTCTAATGCCCAATAACCCAAGAGTAAATAACTGGGAACGTGACATTTTGAAGATGCCGAAGCATTCATAATTCATGAGTGTTTCCAGAGAAGTGAGCGAGTCATGTCTCATAACACTGCGGCGAGCTAGTTACTACAATTGACTCGCTATCAGGAGTTGCGAACGAAACATTTATCCTTCTAACACTGTGATATTCATTATGACAGATTGACGAACGCCGCTGCCGAATATTTCACTGGATTGTGACTTCGTTATTGGACTTAACCTCGCTGAGGAAGAAATCAAGAGGGCTAAGATCAAGAAAGGGAGGAAACCGCTCGCTTTAAGATGCTGCTGTGGTCAAAAGCCTTGGTTTTTGCCTCGATCTTCATCGTAATGACAAAGGAAGTGAAGTCCTGCCCGGGTAAGTCGAGTCAACATTTTATTTTTAACCACGTTTTACGGGACTCACTAAATCCTCGAAAATGCGTGATACAGGAATGCGGTCAACAACGCCAAGTATAACTTTTACCCCACGAGACGAAATTGATTTGTAATCTTTATTGTTCATTACTACATGGTGTAATTCCTACTCGGTGCCAATTTCCTTAGAAATCGACAATTATGCGGCTCCAATTTGTATATGTTCATTTCAATAACAACTTGCTGCGCACCTAAGTTTTGTTTCATCCTCGTGTGGTAATTCACATGATCCACGCAACAGAAATCCTTTCGCTTTTCAGTAATAACAAATTTGCGGCATCCTTTCGCATATTTTCTGCCACTTATGACGAACTATTAAAATTTGTTACCTTTTGTAAACGCGGTCTCCATGTACCGAGCTTAGTTGCAACGTTTTAATTGGAATTCCGTGTACCGGGCCGACGTTTTTCAAGAGTAGCTGTCATCTGAAGTGACCTGCAGGATTTAGAGTACGGTGTTTTAATGGAAATTAAGAGCAAAAATTTACTGAAACTTAACCTTGACCACGAAATATACCTCAATTTGAAAACAAGAGTTGATTTCATTGTATTACACTGTTATTGTTCGTGAACAATTGAAAGCTATTTTGGTTTCCACCTCCTTAGTGCAGATACGCATGATGGTTATCAGCTAGTCAGGTTTTGCGGCGCTCTATCTTACTTCTGGTACAGTAGATAACTGCATGTATAAGCTTTCTCTTTTAAGCTATATAAAACCAAGCAATAAATACGGAATAAACACCCAAGCCAGTGGCAGTAAAGCGTGTAATATTCCTAGGCCTTTGAACTGTAACTGGAGCTTTCAACACCATAATGCTTTAAAACGAAAAGTACAGCTACAAACTTTATTGGTAAACGAGCTCGAGCCAAAGTCGAGTCCATAAACAACACAGATGACTTCAAGATCACTTCTAATTTGCACGTTGTTCGAAATTACAGAGAAAGGCAGCGCTCGCTTTGAATCGAAATTACCCCAGATGGAACGTAATTAATTTTAAGAGCCAATCAGTTATACAATGGAAGGGTTAGATCACCGGTGGAAATTGACACCAAGCAACACAAAGTCATAATTTATCTAAATACTGGTATTACAATTCGAAATCTCTCTGATAGCAATGTTTTGCTTTACGCTTCCATTGCCAAACGTCACTCAAATGAAAGGAAATCCTTTGACTGGCATCAATTTGATGCCACAAATATTTACTCGGGTTTTTTTGGATGGGAACAGTGAAGCCATTGTTCATAGCCATCTGATCTGTTGCCACGTTTATTTTGACTTGCAGAATTCGATAATTCGAACCTTGATTTGTTCTAGTCAGAAGGACCTTAAGCGGGCAGAATGGAGAGTGTTTTGAGTTTGGTTGTTCGGTGCTTGTAGTGTACTCTTTGCCTATCTGGTTGCGTGTAAACTTTAATTGTTTGCCAGTGTGGAAACCGGGAACAATGCTCGTTGGGTAATCACATTGTCTTTTGCAAAGGAAATGCCACAATGGCGTCATAGCAATCAACCCACGCGAGACCATTGCAGTTACGAGTTTTCCCAGCTTTTTCTTTTGTCAATAAATGTCAAAAAGGGGACAATTTCTGTCCGTATGGCTTAATTCTCTCTCCTACTACATGTATTCAAAACGAGAACAGAAACATTCACGACACTACAAAAGAGATTTGGCCACTCGTGTATTTAGTCTTGGGTCTTAATATAAATTTAAGATTTTCCTCGTCAGTTAGCCACCCATTGTTAAATGGACAGTTCCCTTCTAGCGTTGTTTTCTCTCTAAACAACGTTTGATGGTTCAAGAGAGCTTTTATCTTTGGAGATAAATTGTAGCCAAGAAGGCGCTGAATATATCTCGAAGTGAACAGCTGCCGACCATTTTTTTTAAATCGATCATTTTTAAAAACCTCTGTGGTAAAAATACAGCTAAATAGCTGAAACAAAGCTCAAGACTAAATCTATTCAAATGCTAGTTGTTAAGAGGTTCTTCTTTTTTACTTCAGTTCTGCAAAAAAAATACATTTGCCTTCTTTTTTGAAGGGCGGGGATATCTTAGCCATTACCTCTTGTTTTTACCTGAAATCATTCTACTATTTCTGTATTCGTGAAATCGTAATTACTGGAAAAGCACTTGTGATTTTGTCGTTTTCGCGTCCTGTTTGAAATATTATTCCTGTTTTTAGGACCCTCAATACCCGTTGTCCGGAAACATTTGCTCGTAGATCTTGCTCAAAATATCGTTTCTTTGTACAAAAATAGGATATTTTTTAAAACAAACCTTCCTTGACGTGAAAACGTTTAGAATTACGCAGGCATTCAAGTGGAAACGGGGATTGTTGGCTCGTCTTTATTTTAACGCTTGTTGAGTGCACAGCTCAGCATAGCCCCTAGAGCATTTTGGATTTTGTTTAAATTCTACCTATATACAAAAACAGTAAATTATTTCTGATGAGCATTTGACCTTGTGACTACAACACGAAAGTTAGACAAGTACTCTCTCGTGTTTTTCCATGTTCTGACCAGTGACCAATATAGAGCGGAGCTCAGCCGAACGCAACGCCCAATTAGCCAATAGTGCGAAGCCAAGGTCAAAATCTTGACGAACGTGCTGATTTTAACGGACATATAAAACTAAAACAGCAAGTTCTCAATTGTTGTTATCTTGTACAGAAACAAAATTAATCAGTTGGAACTTGCCGAGACAGAGTTTATTGGGTCCAACAGCAGTTCGGCACGGTGGTGAAGTTGTGCTACGTGAAAAAATTTCACACCTTAAAAAATAGTTGTTTAGTTAATCCTTGATTCTTTAGTTTCGAAAGTGCTCTCTTTAAGCGCTAAACAATGTGAGGTAAACTACACTGCATGTGTTGCTGCATCCCCGGAGACCCAGGGGCAGCAAGTCGGCACGATGTGATATTTCGGGCGACGCGATATTTTCGGGCGAAAGTTTACATCAAGAATGGGAGAGGGGCGTCGTGTCGACTATTGTAGCTACCCCTGGGTCTCCGACGATGGTTTTTCTGTGAAAAGTGCAATGCTAAGGCTGAAGGATAAGGAAAATTCCGATTAGTACGTTTTCTCTCTAATGGGCTATTAGTTATTTCTCATCATTTTATTCATTTTCCTTGCCAGCGGTTGTGATCGCGCCCACTGCATCGAGGCGCTCAATGTTTTGATTTTTGTTCACTTGTTAATCCGTCTAAGATGTGTAATATAAAGAATATTTTATGGTAACATCTGCCATATTGAAAATGAACCAACCTGTGGAAATTAAAAATTCGAAATTTGCGGATCAAAATTTATTGACAAATTTAAAACTCCACAGATCTGCTCTGAAGCGGGCAGTCGTGTTTGTCAAAGTTCGCGGGAAAATATTTACAGCTGAAGGCATGGATATCGAAAGTCCAAAGCGCATTGCATAGTTGCCTACACTACACCTCATATTTACGCAATCACCAACAAAATCCCTTACCGGATATCTTGAGTTTACAGACTGGGAAGATTTGAAAAATCGTTTTGTCTTACTCTGATTTGCCACGTAAATGCATTGTAATATAGCCTAAACAATACCAGATGCTTTTGCATTTTTCTTTGATCCTAACACATGGTCAAACGCCGGTAAGTCTGTAGCTGTGGGTGTCGAATCGAGTTCGGTCGCCACTACGATTTCTATTCCCAGCGGTTCTTTAGTTTGAACAAAATAAGAAAGGCAACCCCGAGGGCAGGATCTGGGAACATATTGAATAGAGATTTTACAGTAACAAAGATTTGAATTCTTTGCTATTTTCGTGAATTCCTTCTGCCAGTTGTAGTATGCCGAAAAAGTAACCCACGTTTGACATAATTACGATAACTACACATTTCAATCATGTTTGAGGACTTTCGTAATCAATTTACAATCAGATACGTCGGAACTCATGATTGTATGTCTTACAACATATTTGTGTGATTATAACGATAACTATCAGAACTATATTTAATATATTAGCTTTCCGCACTAAGAGGTATTGCTCATGAGAGCGTATATTGCCTTTCAATTAAAAAATTCAATCATGTAAGATGTTTCTTCGTTCCACTGAAAAGCGAGAAAAAAAAATTAAAAAGAAAGATCTAAATGAAGATTTTAAATGCCGATATCTTTCGTCTCTAGGCGTTATCCCTTCAGTTAATTTCTTTACAGCATTAAAATCGACAGATGATCTCTTGGCGTCTTTGTTTATGTTGGAATTTCTTTCTTCCATTGCGGTCAAGAAAGACTATTAACCCACGATCACGAGAGAGAGAAAGAGAGAGGGTGAAGACCAAATATAGACTTACGTTTCGCGTCAAAGCAATTTTGATATTAGGCGAGCAGAGCCATTGAAACCGCAATTCCTGTTTTTTTTTGTACGAAACAGGAAAAAAGATTATTAAGGCTTGAGCAGTGAACGCGCCAGAGTTCCTAAGGATTGCCTGACTATAAAATTTCACATTAAATATCTTAGACGGAAAAACTGTGTCCATTCCCTTATTGATGTTATGTCATCTGGAGTGCTGTGTCTCAAAAGCGGAATTTCCTGCTTATAGTACCCCCTTGCCACCTCTGCTCTTTCAAGAGATTGAGCCTGATTGTGTTTTCACCCTATTTTTTGCTTGAAATTAAAAGTTACAAGCAATTCCAGCAACAAAGCTAGTATCAAAACTTCATCGGTAATTTGTTTTAGGGTCGCGTATTTCGGCGATTTACAATGGACTACTTCATAAGTGTTATTATTTTTTGGACTTCGATGTTTGCGTCAGGTGATACTTAACTGATACGTCCAAAAGGATGTAACTATAAATTCTTAGATTCATTTGTCGGAGATATTTTAAGGTTATTTAGATCAAGCTTCTTTGAATTCACGATAGCGGGTACCGCGCTTTAAGCATAATTACGAGTTTCTCATAGTACTTACGAAAGAGTTGTCTGACTTTATCTTATTAAAAATTTTAGGTCAAGGTTAAACTTCTCCAGCTATTTAATAGCATTTTTATAATAAACTTACAAGCATTTCGTGCTAACAAGATGTCAAAACACAGATTTACGGCAGTGATTGAGACCAAATTCTCTTAATTTATCACGCAATAAATTCAGAGCCAAGGTTATTGAAATATTTTTTAAACAAATAATGAATTAAAAGGGAACTGATCATCTCTCACAAGTTACATAGTAAAACCCGTAGATTAACTGTAATATCGAAAACCCTGAAGATATTACGATCTTTTTTTATTCATTTTGAGAGCTTGCAACGTTTATTTGCCGTCGGGTTTGACCCTCGTGCGGTCAGAGACACCACCATGTTGAATTTACAAGAGACTGGGAACAAAGATCAGAAAAGTACTCTGCTGACCACATAAAAACAGGTGGTTGGGGTCTGAGCCCATCTTTAACGTCAGATTTTACTTCAGCAATCAAACAGTCATTTGCATGAGTGCAAACTTGTAACTCCCTGAAGTTTGTGAATAGATAGACAGACGAACGCAAACGAGAGAAAATGCAAGAAGTTTACTTTCTTTACAAAATCTCAACTAAAGTTAAGAGATATATAAAGCAGAAACGATGACCCTGTTGCAAATGCGGCAAAGATTGCCGCACTTTGCGTCCAAAAATATCAAGCGCTTGGTTGATAAGAATTATTCCGCTTTTCTTTCAGTTCCTAACATCCGCAGCAAGAGGGGAAACGAGAAAAAGATTGTTGACGTCATCGCAGGAAACGATGTTCGACTTACTTGCCAGGTTAAAGAAAATGGCGTAATTACGTCTTGGCTAATGAATAACAAGACAATTAGTCCATCGGACCATCCGCGGATGAGACTCAAATTGAACAAATACTTAAAGATAAAGAGCGTTCAAAAAGACGATGCTGGATTCTACACGTGTGTAGCTGAGAATAACTGCGGAAGAAACACCTACACAATGCAGCTTTTTGTCGGAAGTAAGCTAACATTAGATACAGAAGAAACTTGCGACTAGCTATTTAACATATGACCTTCTCGTCAATACAATCACTTCCCTCTCGCCAGAAGTAAAGCTCAGTCAGTCGTTTTCTAGTTCATGGGCGTTAGCTAAAAACGTCTTTGAACTTGCGCTTTTCAGTGTTTATATATATATGAAAACCAAGCTTCAGTGATCGGATTAACAAGGGTTCAGTATTGAACTGAATTTCAGTAGTAAGTAGAACAACGCATGCGTACTTCTGCATCGTATCCCAGGGTTTCTGTTGTTTGCTTATTTTTCCCCAGCCTTCATAAGTAATTAGTCAGATAGTCAGAAGAGGCTCAATCCATACAGTCAGTTCTATTAACTTTATTCCGTCTTTTTTTTTTTTTTTTTCTTTAAGGTCCAACGAAAGACCCAAATCGAAATTCAACGCCTGGTAAGATGAAGGTTCTCTCAGTTTTAAGCCAACTATATTGTGATAATTACATGTATGATACCGTAGTAGTGAAGTAGCGGAACCAGGTTAGCATACCTTACTCAGTGAAAATTTATATTGATTTCAACTATTAAGGGAGCTTGCATCACGGATGGCAAATGTTGTGAGTCATAATGTTTCAATCCCATTAGGAGGGCCATTTGAAATCCGAATTTAAATTGTTTCTTCTTTGGTATTTAGGTTCACAGTCTGTAGACATTATTATAGCATTTTCCTTCGAATCCTGCACTTGGGCTCGTAGTCTAATTGTTCTATAGTCCTAACCATAAAAATTCACGGATTCACAATGGACATTGTTTTCCAATTAACTATTAGATAATGAGCGCAAGATTTCTGCTTACTACAGATGACTGGTATTGTGTGGTAGCTCAGGCAACCTGAATGCAGCATTTGCATCAGTATACTACAGTAGAAAAAAAAAAACGTACTACAGTGAAACCTCGTTAATCTGGTCACCAACGGGCCACAAATATCTACCTGTATTAAAGAGGTGGCCGTATTGAATTGGTTTTTTAAATACGAAAATGACTGACTAAGCTTTGGTTTGGGCTAGAATAAACTGGCCGTAATAACAAGGTGACCGTATGAACGGGGTGGCCGTAAGGGGAGGGGGTTCTACTGCAGTAGAATTCTACTAATTGTGGTTATTCTCTGCTTGTCAGCTGCTCCAAAATTCACGGTACCAGCGGATAAACTATCGCGCAGCCTACTCGCATTACCAGTCGGCAATTCAGTGAAGCTAGACTGTTCTGCTGATGGGCACCCCCGTCCTACCGTGAAATGGTATAAAGACGGGGCGCAGTTTCTGGAGAGAAAAGGTGGAAGCAGAATCTACTTGGGTCGGTTTACTCTCTTGCTAAACATGAAGGACTTAGTACCGACTGACACTGGGAAGTACACCTGTAATGTGAGCAACGCGTATGGATGGATCAACCATACTTATTTTGTGGATGTTCACGGTAAATTCAACTGACAGTCGTAGCATTAGAATTGTAGGAAAGAGATGTTTATCTTAAATCTTCTGACCACAATCCTTATTTCGATGCTTCATCAAGTCTCTACGGTGGTCAGTGTCATCAACAAACTCGTTCACGTGGATTTCCCTTAAGCTAAAAGTTAAAACTATGAGACTTTGTCTAAAAAATTGAAGTCACGATCCTTCATGCGTGAGCTCAACCAGCAAGTCAGACAGTAATAATTATTCATCCAGTAATTCAGTAAATTATTCAATCTGTCACACACTTACTCCATCAGTCAGTCAGTCAGTCAGTCAGTCAGTCAGTCAGTCAGTCAGTCAGTCGCAATCACTCCAGTAATCCTTCCCCACATTTTTGTCCGTATTCAGTTCAGTTAACTATGTATTTTTTATTAACGGTAATCCCCTCTTCTCTTTTAGAACGAGCTCGTGCTGAGCCAGTGGTCTTGCCGATGGATAACGTCACAGTTTATGAGGGCGAAAACGCCACATTGTTGTGCAAAGCGTTAAGTGATTCTATGCCTCATTTCCAGTGGCTGCGATGGCATTCATCTCCTTCAAACGGTACGACCAACAGTACAATCGAACATCCACACTACGAAGTAATCAAACAGAACGCACAAGATTCAAACGAACATTTAGTTTCGCCACCAACCAACAACAAGTTTGATTTCCATGGAGTGAAGCTGACTTTGGTTAATGCAACAAAGAAGGACGAAGGAAAATACACTTGCATCGTGGGAAATGCTGTGGGTTACGCCGTGGAGTTGGCCTACATCATTGTTCGTGATCGGCCTGGTGAGAACAATAATAATTTATTATATGGCTTGTTCTTGCAGCCGATATAACCTGCACTCTTATTGGCTAAGTGTAGGGCATATTTCCCCCATGATGCCCACGGGCTGATTTGCCTCTTCAAAAACAAGGCAAAAAGCCATATAATAAACAACGTATTAACCTCGAATGCTCGGTGTTAATGAGAAAATCTCAAACCTCGGTCTGAGATTTTCCCGTGAAGACCTCACTCTTTGTTAATAAGTTATTAATAATAATAACACAACCTTAATTTACCCTCGACAGTGTTTATAGCACAAAGGCTAGTAGGGCCGAGGAAACAACTGAAACAAATGATTCAAATTGAGCATAACATTGTTAAGAATCCTAACTGGCTGGAGGTAAACCAGTCGGATATTTACAAGTGTGGCCGACGATTTGAACTCGGGCCTAACAACAGATCCAAGTAGTGGTCAAAACAAATGAATGAGTGAAAGAAGGAAGGCCCAATTAAGGGGGGAGGGAGGAAGGCAAAGAGAGAGAGAGAGAGAGAGAGAGAGGACGGGGGGGGGGGGAAAGTGAGGGAGAGGGGAGGTAGGGAAGCAGGGGGAGGAAGTTAGGAGCGGAAACGTCATGAATTAATCGAGTGACTGGCTGACTGACTGACTGACTGACTGAGGGACGGACGGACGGACGGACAGACGGACTGACTGACTGACTGACTGTATACAACTGTATATACATACATGTAGTTTTTTATAAAATGAATGGATCAATCGATAAAGCAACCATCAATCAGTCAGTCAGTCAGTCAGTCAGTCATTAAATCAACCAATCAACCAACCAACCAATCAACCAATCAATGTATTGTCACTAAGAATTCCATTCAGTACTGATTACTAAGTTTTTCTTGTGATTCAGAAACAACAACGTCGCCACCGGTGATCACAGACAACGTTTTAAGCAATGTCACCCGTCCCCCCAACAAGAACTACGTTAGAACATTAGGAGTCAGTGCCTTGTCAGCGCCAAAAAAGACAATTTATATTGTGTTGTTCGTAGCTGCTGCCGTTGTGGTTGTACTGATTCTTGGAGCGGTCATGTTCTACTGCCGTCGCAAGCTACAGTTTTCGAAAGGAGCTGGATATGGCGTCGTTACCAGCGCTAAACCAAACGAGCCCGCAGTCCAATATAGGACGCATGCTCCATCGATAGGTTCCTCTTCTTCTTACGGATCCACGGTTCCTCTGTTACGTCAGCGGAGTCTGCGTTCTAGACTGGGTTCCAATCTTACGCAGGTGTCAGAAGTAGACATGCCATTGGACGAAAAATGGGAAATTGACAGAGAACACATTATTTTGTCAGGGCTTCTCGGAGAAGGTGCTTTTGGCAAGGTCATGAAGGCTGAAGCCATAGGATTACCTAACATGCCTAGTTACAGATTCGAAGTTGCAGTGAAAATGCTAAAAGGTAAGATTTGTTCATATTTTCATGTTTTGCCATCCCTGGTGAAGATTCCTCCAGATCCTGGCCTAATGAAGAAGGATATAACGAAGTTCCGCTTTACATACCGCTGAAAAAAGTAACAGTCTTAAGCGAAACATTTTATGGAAATCCCATTCCTTGTCCAAAGTAGTGAGCACACAAAGCGCGCAACAAACAAGTTTGTTTAATGCTTGTTTTGGCGAGTAAAAGGACGTAGTCAATTACAGACGTACGGGAATGGGTTTTCTGTCTGTCTAACTGTCTGACTGATCGACGGATTGTCAGAGATACAGACCGACTGACGGACAGACTGGATATTTTCATTATTTCGATGTACCACTTTAGTTTCGCTATTAACACTGTAAAAATGTTCTTGTGTCCCAATCAGAGAGGAAAATTGATATTTCACGTTGGAAACTTAAATGTTAATTCATGGATTTATTTCAGAGGACGCCACAGATCACGAACTTGCAGATCTTGTCTCAGAAATGGAAGTGATGAAAACTATTGGAAAACACAAGAACATTATCAATCTCATAGGAGCCTGCACGCAGGGAGGTTAGTTGATTTCTAAAAGCAAATTAAACCTGGTGGCAGTTTTTTCCCCCATCGAAGTGTACGTGTGGAAATATTTCCCCTAAAATTTGATATGGCAACTGAGAAAAAATAGAGCAATGAATTATTAAGTACATTCAGTCGCCCTGACAATTTGTCTTTCCCACTTTATCCCTCTTGCTTTTCCACTAATTGTTGTGCAAAGAGCTTGATCAGTTTATCTCCAATTTTTTTCTAGGGCCGCTGTTTGTTGTTGTCGAGTACGCGCCAAATGGTAACTTGAGGCAATTTTTGAAAGACAGAAGGCCGACTAGGGAATACACGACAACTCTTACTCTCAAGGATCTAGTATCTTTCGTCTATCAGGTTGCGAGAGGAATGGAGTACCTTTCTTCGAAGAAGGTACGTAAAACTGATGATAACATTTTTTTTTTGCGTGCAGAAAAGGTCGTAGACAGATTCGGCTAACGTGTTTAAAACCTTGTTGCCACCCATCATGGGATGCCGTTTTCTTTTGGGAGGTTACGGTTGTTCAGTTTGTACATACTCCCATGCGATCAGTTGCGAGTGGAAAATTGCACAATTGTAAACCTCCCAAATGAATCTTCACGTGATCTGAATTTGGTGGCAATGAGGATGTAAACAAGTTAGCCGGGTCCGTCTATTTGGCTACCAAAGAACACGAATTACACTATGTTGCATTTGTTTGTGTTTGGCGATGATATTCAAGATTTATTTTCTTTGAGTTACATTTACAGATTTACATTTTGATTTTTGTCGTAATTACTCAGTGCATTCATCGCGATCTTGCGGCCAGAAACATTTTGGTTGGAGATGATAATACCATGAAGATTGCAGACTTTGGTCTGGCACGGGACGTGCATCAAGTCGATTACTACAGGAAAACAACAGATGTAAGTAGCAAGGGATGTAGACCTTTAGACCCAGATCACACTTCGAACTTCACATGAGACGAATTAAATTGCAATTTGAGTCGATCCAAATAGGTAAAGCTCGACCGTTAGGTCCAACGTCGAACTTGATTCGAATTCAGATCGACCAACACGTTCTATCCGTCTTGGACGATCTAAATTCAGTCGGACGAACTCAGTTGAGTCAAACGTCGAACTTAATCATGAACTTAATTCGCTCAGCTTAGTTGGTCTCATGTGAAGTTCGACGTTTGACCTTCGCCTTAGTAAAACTAATTAGGAGCTTTGTGTGGATTCTAAGAGGGAGAATGAAATTGAAAAGGTGAATCATACAGTTACCTGTAGGACTAAGACTTGCAATTCTTTCTGATTCTTCGCAAAAGGCTAGTAATGACGTGTTTGCGTGCGCTTCTTGCCACGACTCAGTGGGGGGAGATGTTAATGGAGGCTTGAGTGTTTGGAGTAAGATTGGATGTCCCTCTTACGTGAAGTGTCCTCTTGGAGGACTTTAGATAATGTGTATGAAGGTGGCTGATTGCACGGTTCATTGTTCCCTTTCGAGAGTTGTCCCCATGCTAGAGACTATATCAAGAGATTCTGTAATCTCATGACCAGCACTCAATGCACCCTTTACATGTTGAGCAGCAGAGGCTCAACTGCAACAATTGATGTATGTCTTATTATCTCCTTATCAGGGTCGTCTTCCAGTGAAGTGGATGGCTCTTGAAGCTCTTTTTGATCGCGTCTACACAACTCAGAGTGATGTGTAAGTGAACTTGGAACCCTACTCAATACCAAAGCTGTAGTCCAACATTCTGTCATTCACATGCCTCACTAATAGCTATTCTTATTGATGCAATTAAAAATGTTTGATAAAGCATGTCTTTTTGTAAAATTTTCTCAAATTGTGCGCTGCGCCAAGACTCTACAATAAAGTCAAAAGAAGCTATTCTTAATCTAAATGTTGTTTCCATAGTTAATAATGCCTTTTTTGTATTCTTTTGTTCGTTTAGGTGGGCTTTTGGAATTCTTGTATGGGAAATAGTTACTTTCGGTAAGTTTAAGTCGATCTTTAATCTTTACTTCATATGATTGCCTCGAGCGAAAGCTAATCTGGTAATGATTCATAAGACTACAAAATGACTTGGGTACACGTTATAACATCCATTAACTACGAAGGAAAATAGACCTTTAACGTATGGGAATTGTCTTGATATTTCAACATATTCTCCCAACCAGTTCCACAAGATTTGTTCAGAGACTAGTTTTGAGAAATTGTCATTTCCCGTTGATTAATAGATTTGGTTTTGTGTCATTAGGTGGGTCACCCTATCCTGGCGTACCTTTGGAGAGCCTATTCGAACTTTTAAAATCTGGATTCAGAATGGAACAACCATTAAACTGTCCTGAAAATATGTAAGTAGTCATAAAGTTGTAACTGTGTGGTTTTTCATATATTTTATCTTTATGTTGGTCCAGTTACTGCGAAACGTCCAGACGCAAGTGTATTTACATCTTAGAGTCAGCAGACTATCAAACTTTCATAGAAGTGGATTGTCTCGTACAAACTTTAATTAGGACAAACTCAACTCGTGTAGAGTTTGTCCTAATTAAAATGGGAAATGTAATGTTTCCTTCGTTTCTCTTAGGTACGAAATTATGTTAAAATGCTGGCAAGATTCGCCGACACGGAGGCCAACGTTTGAAGAGCTAGTTCAGGAATTCGACGCCATGTTGGTGTCCCTGTCAGACAAGGTGAGGGTTAGATATTACTCCACATGATCCCTTTTCAAGTTCTTCCTACTACACTCTATTTCATTTATTTCTCTTACTGTTTCTTCTGGTTTTGCGTCAAAGTGTTTACCGTGCCTTCATTTTCAATAAATGAACAAAATTATTATTTTTTGTCTGCGTCGGCAGACAAGTGAAACATTCGCTATTTGTGACCTTGAAGCTGATTAAGGTACAGTGGAACCCCGCCTTACAGCCACCCCGTTAATACGACCACCTCGTTATTACAGCCAAAGCTCAGTAGGGCATTCTCTTATTTACAGAACCCCTTTAATACGCCCACCCCTTTAATACGGTTAGACTTTAGTGGCCCGTTAGTGACCGAATTAACGGGGTTCCACTAAAAATTAACCGCCCTAGCAAGTTTGACGGTGAAGCTGCCATTTCCAGCGGTAGCTCCCCATCGGATCAATGTAGGGGATTGCGAGTTGAGTGTTTGTTTGAGTGGAGTAGGGAGTTACACTTTTGTGCATCGACGTCATTCACATCACCCGCCTAGATGTATGTCCTAGAAAACGGTTAAGAGAAATTTGTTATAAAATTGTTTTAATAGAAAATTGCTATACGCGAAAGCAGCGCGAAATTACTGGAAGTAGCTGCGAGTTTTAATCAGTCGATTAGACAATCAATAAATCAGTCAATTGGATCGATCAATCAGTCAACGAAGAGAATTAATATTGCACTCACTTCCACGCTGTTCCAAGTGTTTCACGAGTGTTGCCTGGAGTTAAACCAGTATGTCTTACAAGACGATAATTGTGTATCTCTAAGATAGCGTGCGCGTATATGATCTGTAAAGACTGGTCGATGTAGGGAGGGACTACTGGGCGCGTACAGGAAGGCAAACGTGAAAAAAACAGATGGACAGACGGTAAAAGGCTAGGATTGTTTCTCTAACTCAATAAGAGTTGCGATTTATTTTACAGAAACTAACCCGATTTTGTTTAAATTATTTTCCAGGAATATCTTGATCTGGATGCATTGGAACCACAAACACCCACGTCTTCAGAACCGCCTTCAACGCCACGAAATTCATTAGGAACTGAACATGACACAGACAATGATGACAGAGATATTGACAATGTGTTCGTTGACAATACCAACGATATCTTGGAATCGCGTGAGAATGAACTTCCAGCTCGGACAAAAGAATCAGAGAACCTGGACACGACAATACCATTAACTCAAAATGGACATCATAAGGACACAACATGCGCGCTTCCTAAGTCGAGTTCTGACATGGAAGGCGATAAAAGACAAACGCGTGTCGTTACTTATCGTTCACCCATACACAGCGACGTGTGAACGCAAGTGGTCTGAAGTAATAGTGGAGTCACGCGAACCGGAGTCACGCGAATAATCATAGTCACGCGATCCTGATCTATGGTTCTCGCACAAGTATTTTGCGGGTTGTGCACAAATATGGAAACAAAGTATTCAAGGACTGTAACACGAAGACTATCCGAAAAGATCCTCTCAGTGATGTACTGTACAACAAGCCAGCATAGATATTGTTCGAAAATATACTGAAAATTAGTCAACTACGATAATAAACCGAGTTAAAACGAAAAACATTCTTCTAACTAACGCAGAAATGTTAATCAATTGCCCATTTCCGAGTCGCCTTAAGCCGCAGTATCAAAACGAGTCTACGTGCGAAACCATTCACATGAAAATGCGTTTGGCCTACAGCTTCATTTTCATGCAAATCAAACTAATTTTCAAATGAAAGGTTTTGCAAGAAGACTCGTTTTGAAATAGAGGCAAAAGGTAACTCAGAAATGGCGTATTTCTGCAGTGTTGGAAAAACATTATACCGAGTTACTTGAGAGATGGTTAAAGTGCTTTTAAAATGTGGAGTCTGCAAAAGGCGAAGGAAAAGCTGAAAAGAAGAAATAACTGATGCTTTTGTACAGAGGGCTGAAACATTAGTGTCTTTCTTCTACAAATAAGGAGAATAAGCACTGACAAATAGATCTATTATATCGAATATATTAAATAAATTTACTTTTATAGACAAGCATTTGTTTTTTTGGTACAGTAAACATGATTAAATGGCTGATGATTAGAGGTCGGGAAAGATAAAAATTCTTTTCGTGTTATACTGGAATTTTCACATGAATACATCAATCACAGCCAAAGAGAACAACAATGGAAAGAAAAGATTTCGCTTACTCCCACCACTCCCCTGTGTTCACACCTATTTCTTCACTCCATTTTACTACTACCGATTCCTCTGAATCAGCACACATTCTGTACCGATTTCAGAAAATTGAATAACCAGAAACCGTGAAATAAATGATGATTGTGCGGTTGTGCCACGAAATTTCCCGCAACGTTAGTGGACATATCTACTTTGTTATACCCAGAGAAAAATTTACATGTAGTTCAACGCACAGAGTTGCACCACATGTGCGTACCTTAATCTTATCAGCTTCAAGTCCATGTTTATTCTCACTGACAGCCAAACAGTTTTATTAATGTCAGATCGAAGAATTTGAGAAAAATGACCTGGCGGGCGAGAGCCTAGTTTGGGAAGAAAGGGTTCTTTGGAGTCAAGAAGGTTAAATAAAAAGGAAACAAGCCACAGGGTTACTTTCAGCCAATCCCCTTCCACCTGTCAGTTTGGCGCACGTGAGACGGGATCAGATCAGAATCACGTGACCACCAGTGACATGGGAAGCGAAAGCTCATGCACAATACCAAGTCTTTTCCCGTTTCTGACAATCACCAACCAAACATTTGATGGACAGGTCTACAGTGTTTCCGAGGGAGTCCTTCTAGTTGGAATTTGCTGTTTTTGAAGGGTCACCCTGAACTGATTGTTCACCGCTACTCTTACATACCTTCTCTTCATTCACTTTGCAAGAAGAGGTTTGTTTAGTGATAACTTCTATTTCGTATATGTTCATGTACACATACATCTGCATTGTTGTAACTGAATTTTAGACCGTTAGCTAGATCTATGTCCCTGTAGCGCTGGCGCTCAGGGGCGTAGAGAACTTTAGCACCCGCACTACTACTGTAGTGGAAACGTTGGTCATGAATCTCCCAATTTCCGTAGTACAAGCCTTGAATTTCAAATTGTTTTATTCACACTCTAAGTGAAGCTTGAGTGAGTTCTGGTGCGTATACAGCTGTTTCTAGAAAGCGTGCAACACAATGTCGAAAGGTATTATGGGTAATGGTGTTTCATTGTTGTTCGATCGATGCTCGTGGTGTTTTAGCGTCATTGAAGAAGACAACACAAACACGGGTATTCATGCCCTTTCCTTCGTTCTTACCGAAACACCATAAGCTTCAATCATGCAAGCCAAGATAAACTATCACTACTCATAATGCCTATCGGCATTGTTACGCATGGTTTTTACGCCTCTGTAGGACAACCTTTGCCGAAGCTGCAGTATTTCTTGCACTAAATCGGGAACAGACCAGCGCCCAAGACTTTTTGTCTCGTGTATCCCTCTTATCCAACGCTTTCACTTATTTGTAAGAACATTCCTTTCCACAATATTCCTTTTCACAAGATTTGAACTTTAGCATGAGTAGGAAACCACTCATGTAGTTCACGTTTCTAACGTCACAGTCGTCAAACAATGCCAGAGAGGGTTCCGGCATGTTAGAATCAATCAATCAATATATTTAACGTGGTCGGTACGCTTAGCTAAAAACAGGGGCACCCAACGGATCGTTTCGGTAAATTATCTGTTCGGAAGGCTTTTAATCCCCTCTGATTTTCTTGAGAGAATTGGCACCTCGAACTTTCGTGACATGAGAAATTTAATGTCTGTTGTTTTCGGACTGTTGAAAATGTCGTTTTGAGTACCGAAAAAAGGTCAGCTATCATTTTCGGAAAGGCGATAAGACCTAAGGTTTTCGGGAAATGGACAAAAAAGCCCTAATAAATTCGAGAATACTCATTTTCCCCTAGAATATCCGAACAGATAAAATTTTTTTAGTGCAACCTAAAATTAACCTACACAGCTTTAAAAGTACTCCAGAAAGCCTAAAACAGCATCTAACAGCATTAGAGAGAAAACGGTCGTTGGGTGCCCCTGTAAAAAGCTAGTTTACAGGTACGCCACGAAAAAAATTAGCTAAATTGTTGTCGTGTTACGTTTTTGCCAATTTCAACAGTAGCAAAGGGAAAATTTAATTACTCTCTCAATTGTCAAATGACTTGAATACAATTTCAGTGCATTCTTTAAGATTTTGGCATGTCTCTGTCTCTTATAAGTCTCGTATAACAAGGTTGAACCGCCCTCCATCTCTCTGACACCTCCCAATTAATTAACAGGGGTTGAACGAAATATTCACCCTTGCCAGGTCCGGAGTTTTGATCAGAAAAAATGCTCATACTAATAATAACTGGCTCATCATAACTGGCTATAAAATTTTTTGCAATAATTCTTGGTTCTCAAAGAAGTGAGCAAGATTTCAACTACTGCAAATATTGATTTAATGTTGAAGCAATTGCTTGTTGGGCAATTTTCATGTATGGTCACGTGATTTTTAATTACGAATAAGGGAAACTTTTGATCAAATTAATGGACTTGGATGAGCGAATTTTGTTTCCCAACAGATAAAAAAAAAACAAAGGGTTATTATTAACTCGCAGAAATTTTCAATCATGTTGAGGAACCGTTAAGTCAGTAATCTCTGTAGAGCGTAAAGTCTTGCCAGTAAGATAAACAGGAAACGGGACAAAGAAAGTAAGAAAAACAGGAAACTCGAGTTTGTTTTGTTCTCAAAACAATGGCAAATGCAAGTTAGCTAGTGAATATGTAGTGGGAGGTCTGGTTCATGGTTAAGGTATATACTTGGTTTTGTAAAGGATATGAACATGGACAACGAATGCACGTCACACTGGAACTTTGTTGAAGGCAAAATGATAGTGCTTCGCTTTTGACAAAACGCCAAAAGGTTTTCTGGTTCTATAATTACAAATATAATTTGCACTAATACTCGCCATCTAACAGGAAATGCCTTGAATTCATTTACTTGATAGTCTCGAAAAGACAATACCTGAGCCTTTTAATTGGAGTTATGGAAATGCATCCATAAAGATTTAACTACGATAAACCCTAAATTGGGCGCAAGACTACGAAGTCTGCTAAACATTAAACACGCATTTTCTAATGTCTCCCTTCTCCTTTAGAGTCGAGACGAGCTGCGTTTGCACCACACCTGATTACTTTCAAAACTCGTTCGGAAAGCTGAGTTGTTTACCCGTTTAAGATCTAATGATAGCTAATTTACTTTAAGCACACAGCACCTACAAGGTTAGTTTTTTAAGGCAATGTTTTTCGTCATCAGATACGCATGGAAAAACTTTGACTATATGGTATTTTTAGACACCGGTTAAGGTGCATCCTGGCTAAACTTCGTTCACAGATAATTTGCGTGATTAATGCGCGGGAAAAGTCCGCCTCTCAGTACACGGCTTGTCTTTGTTCACCGAACTTCCGGTCGAATAGGGCTCTTTGTGGCGAAGGTCCTAACTCGCTGAAACAAAAGTCTCCTAACTTTTTATGTCATAATTAGGCAACCAATGAATCGATCAAGTATTGTGCGAGTTGTCGTGGGTTAATCACTGCGAACGAACGGAAGACTGCACTAGTCCAAAAGCCTTCTGTAAAGTTTTCTAACTGCTTGCAGAAAGGAGCGTAGCCACTTTATATTACAGTACCCAGATAAACAACCAAGCAAGACTTACGCAAGGTAAGTTATCGAAGTCCTTATCTTTTTTTAACCGTGAAATTTATGCACTACTTTGACCAAAGCTGCAAAGAAAGCGCAACTGATCTTCGTAGACGCGAAAGAGCGGAAATCTGGTGTCGTTTGGTCGGTTTTGTGAGACCCAAAGTCCATAACCATGTAACAGATTTTGCTTATTGGGTGGCAGTAATGATGAAAACGTTAATCACAGATCACGCATGCAGGGCAGACGCACATTTTACCAACTTTGATGAAAGAATAGAGGTTGCATAAGATGCAGCCGGAAAAAGTTCAGAAGCAGCAGCTAAATTCGCGTCACTAAACTGAGCTATCCCCGGTGAAGCCGGAGAGCCAGGGAGTGTTGCTTCGTGAACGAAACAAAATGCGAGGCTTTAAAAGCGAATAAAAACACATAGGTGTCATCAGTCAGAAAAGAGATATTTTCATTCTTCGAAAACAAAGAAAGAATACTTGAGCTGTATAGCAGAAAGAAACCCTGTGTCGAATCAACTTTTGCCCTTGGGTCGACTTTCAACACAATCACTAGCGGGATTTACATGAATTTAATACCTTTGCTGATGATAGGACAGACTTTTTCGCCGGTGTCGACGTACAATGGACATACAGAGGAATGGATTACCTACTCAGAGTACCATGCATACAAGCATTGCCTTAATCCTTTGATTCTAAGAAGGCGAGCCATTGTAAAGATACAGTAGGCTTCCAGTAGCTAGTCCAACCGTTTTGAAACGTTTTCGGTCATTAATCGTGAAGAAGTTACATTGTACCATCAAAGAGTTAGAAGCTTGGCCACATGCATGCATGTATACTTAGGAAACTGCACCCGCTCAAGCCTGGAAAACGCCTAAACAGTTCGTAGACTCTTTCGTACTGTTTCAGGTTGGATCGATTAAGTTAGCATGCTAACCCTTCCGACTGAAATGTCTCAGAAATGTGAACTTCTTCCGTCCGACGGAAATATCTAGCAGAGTCGAAACAGTAACTAATTTTGTTACTGACCGATATTGAGACGTACTCTAGTGTCTCTACTCGACAGTTCTGTCTCCGTTGATTCCATCAATCATCATCAGTTTATGACTAATTGCTAAACTGTATTGGCAATTATAGTACTTTCGTTTTTGTAGCTGAACACGCTGGCTGATAAAGAAAAAAAGTCGACTGACAAAATTCGCTTTAGGTGTGAAAGGGAAGTTAATTATGGCAGTAGAGAAAGGAATTGCGGACGATATTTTAGTAGTTAAAGAAGTTATACCGCCTCATTTATTCAGTAAGTTTAGAAAATTGCTTGTCACTGTTTATACTGATTCAATTCTTTTGCCAGCTAAACATTACTCTAACTGATTATTTGATAAAACTATCTATCAGCGAGAGATAACAATTAATTTGAGTTGCCGACAAAACTAATAAGTAATGTGTGTTGCTTTGGAATGGCCCCTTTTCGTGGAAATGATTTGCTCAGCTATGCAGTAGAATGGAATGTCGCCGTGTCCATTGGCTACATCAAAATCATGAGTGAGTGCAGCATGGAAACCACAAATCTGTTTAGATCTCGAAAACCGTCCAAGCAGGATGAACCTTTTCAACAGACCCTCGCAATGTTTACGAAAGCAGAAGGAGTAGTTGAAACTCCATTCCAGTCAAAAGTCAAAGCGATACAATTCTTAGTACAGTCCTATAGATATTTTCAGGTAATTGATAATAAGATCAACTTACAAAGCTTTCAGCAAATTCTCAGGCGATGTTAAGTGCACTTTAAGGACAGATACGCCTTTAACGCTACTTGTAGACGCCAGTGTTCTACATCTGTCTTTCATCATTTTAAACGTTTTGTAAGGAGGCAATCGTTGTACATGTTCCTGAACTCGTCCACACCCTAAAACGTTCCACCGTCTTCGAAACAGAGCAGTGTACGCTGTCATTTTTCACTGAACGTCTTTTAGCCATGGCTTAGTGGCCAAGATGGTTTCTTATCAATTTGTCATCTATATAGTCGTATAAGATGCGCTGGCAGTCTTTTAGCTCCTTTCCCCTTTTAGACTGTTTAAGTAGGCCGACCAGTCTTGGGCCCACGGAATACATGTTCTTGCGTCAACTGCTTTATCTGAGTGCCACTGAATTATTGCGTATTCCTTCACAAAGATAATTTTACAGAGCTATAGTAATTGACTGAGCGTATATCTAAGTAACGAAGACCTCATTTTCCCATAGAAATACACTCAAACTTGTTTTTAATCGGACAGACAGAAGTCAAGTTATGACAGTTTAAATCTCGTCCAGGCTAGATTAGACCATATTCATGGCATTCTAGTGAGTTATAACGGCCTTTCTTAATTGTTTCGGACGGGTATTTTTGACTGAGCTTCATCCGGTTTGAAAGACTTGTTTGCCTGTTATAGAGTTCAAACGGACTAAGTGAGCTCGCCAGTGCCCAAAGCAGTCGGAGAGGCCGAGTGTTTTCCAGGGATGGATTTTTTCAAGTTACAAAAGCTTGGACTACTTCTAGTTTGACTGATGTTTAAACCACACGAGAGACTATGATCTAGTCTCTTGAACTATTACAATTTAATATACACTGTAACCGAGAGACCTCGATAGAATGCGAGAGAAGCAAAGCGCAGAGGCAGTTAGTGAGATGCGCAGACTAGTTCTTGCTCAAGCCACTTCGATGTTTTACTTCCCATTGTTTCTGAAATTTATGATTCTCCTGGGTTATATTCACTAATAACGTAACCCAAGTATAGGCTTCTCGGCGTTTCCTTCCTTCAACGCTGAGTCGCTTAACATTTCCAAGTGGACTTTTTCAAGCCTTAGTGAACATTAGAGGGTACAATCTGTGCATATTTTGGGGTTGGGATATTTGCTGGGTACTGTGAGTTCTCCAGCTGCAGAAACGAGTGGGCCAGGTAGCTCATCTTGGTAAAGAAATCAAAGTGCAAAGGAAAATAAAAATGACTGCAACTTTTAGTTATATAATGCAAGGCGCTGTAGAGCTGTCTCTGAATATAAGAGAAACGTTGAAGCTAGAGAAGACATGTAAACAAACAAAGATACGTAAAACAGGTAGATCTGGGAGACATCAGACAGGAGGAGTCAAGGAAATAGATAAACACAATAAAGTTTAAAAACTAAATATGCATGTAAATTGTATCAGACATAATCCAGAGCTAGAGGGATCAACGCAGTTTTTAGCAACTGCAAAATAAAGTGTAAAATCGGACAGCATGGATATCAGACCTGAGCTAACAAAACAGCTAAACAAACAAACAAACAATCAGACAAACCAGCAAAATAGGAAAAGAAGTTACTCTACAGAAACGAGGTTTATATCGACGCCCATATATTAGACTGTATGATAGCCAGCTCTGATTATATTACTGACAGGGTCACAATGTGATAAAGAGACACGGGAATAGGCCAAAAACTTCAGCCAGACAGTTCGCAGTTTGCAGGACTGAAGACAACTGAAATGAATTAAAAACATTAATAAACAAAAGAACAATCAGTTAGAGAAAAGTCTATATATTCAGAGATTGAATTTAACTACTAAGCTACTAAAAAAGCACACACACAAACAAATAAATATCAGGACAAAACACTTAGACAGACAACTGATAAAAAAACAACAGACAGATAGAGGTAAGGAGATCCACAACAGAAGCTTGCAACTGCTGAACTGACAAACCAAAAGTAATTAACTATGACTGAAAAAATGTACTTTGGCTGTTGAACAACGTTAATTTACAATATACGAGTGGAAATAAGGTTGTTGTCATAGTTTAGCACCGCAGGTAAAAACATGCGTGCGGATTTGGCATCACTCTTTTACAAAAATAAAAAAGATAAGCAAGGAACTGCTTGTGTTCACTTTGGTTGTTCATTTGTTTACTTCAGTTCCACGGGCTACAGTCTGTCAGTCATAAAAGGTTCAACCAGAGACAGTTTGGACTTATTTATAATTACTTGACGACTTGTTAACCACACCTGTAAGTCCGGCAATATTTTAATGTCGATTACATAAGTCTATCTGACTGGCTGTTTCTTAACAAAAGCCCTGCCTTGGCTGTACGTCGTTGATTTCTTGTTCGTAGCTGTTTTTGACTGACATAATTCAATTTTACGGATACTTTGCTCGAGAAATCAGGGCGTGCCATGCGCAATTCGGTGTTTGTTTAAAGTCGGTACTAGAAAAAAAGAGCAAAGCAAATATCTCGAGTACTTAATGAGGACACATTGAGTATGATCACTGAGAAAGCTGTAGTGTCTTGGAGTGCCACCTTAACAAGCTCTGACAAACGTACGAACAAGGAATACAGAATCATCACTCGATTCGGTAGACGTTACACAAATTCCCTTGCGTGAACAAGATGTTTTAGAGCCAAAGGAATTTGTTTAAGTTTTGCTCTTGGGTTGCGGTGAATATCGTTGCGATAAATCTCCTGTGTTTGATAATCCAATATGCCGCCGGTGTTTGTGTTACAAAGCCAGTACAAATCTGGTACTCGACATCTGTTCTTAACTGTGATAAGACCCTTAGTCTTTTAACTTCTAAATGAGGCGATTACTTGACTGGCAATGCCTTTGAGACAATCAAAGTCACGGAAACGATTTTCGTTTGACTCAAACTGCTTTAACTTCTACTGAGATCTAGATGTACTGAGTTGTGGAGGTTTTACTGTTGTTAAACTCACGAGACCTTAACAGAAATCAAGACCATGAAAGAATATTTCCTAACTCAAGTTAGTGGCAAAAAGTAAGAATTCTGCGGCAGCGAGACAAGTCCTTCAGCGGCTTGAACGACAGACTGATCGTCGACACAGCCATGCGCAATGCTGAGAGAACTCATTAGAAGCAGAGATCAGTGAGAACAAGAGAAGAGAAAAAGAACTTTAACCTCTCATCTTAAGTCGTCTTTGCATTACGTAACGCCTGATCCACTAAACTACAAGGGCACGTCTTCTGCATGTTACTTGATCATGTTTCATACCATGGAACATTCTATAAACTTTAATCGCTGAAAAAAATTTTAAGAACTTGAAAATCCGGAAGGATCGAAAACGGCAGTACACAAATAAGTAACTTGATAAAATAAATCCTTTATATCAACTAATTAAGACGTGCTATGAAAACGTCTGTGGTGTATTAAAAAAGACAAAAAATTGCTTATTTCCTGGCCTTACGTCGTCGTGTTAAGAAAATTGTCCATGCCTTGTCTACTTCCTATAAACACTTGTTTTATCGGATGTTTTATGCCACTTATCTCCTCGTCAATAAGCTTCCACTTTGTGTTGATATGAATGAAATTAACTGCCTAGTTGTATACTGGCTTTGCAAAGATTTTGAGTTCAATCTGTATTACCCTACACGATCGCTTTTAATTTTGTTCTGGCTTCACGGATCTCGGATTAGATATTTCAGTGCTCACTTATCATAACCCTATTCATGTCTTTTTCAATCCAATTTGTTTTTCCTTCAACGGGTTCTTCTGAGCTATGTCAAACAACATTTTGAGACAACTGGCTGTAGTCATGCAGTTACAATAGATCATAGTATTTTTCAGTCTGGCAAGTTTTAATGTCATCGACTTAAATTATACATGTAAATCGACCTCTACAGATCCTTAAAGAGTGTTATCTCTCTAGAATAAAAGGTTAAATAAGAATAAAAGGTTAAATAAGGAAAAAAAATCTTCCAAACAAGCCCAAGACACTTCTACTCTTTCAACGTAAGAAACTGAGACAGGCAAATTGGCAGGTTGGTTTAATGATGGTCTCAATAGAGCTCAATGTCTATTTGGTTCTTTATCGTGCACGAGTCTTCCAATAGAAAATTAGGATTAATTCACTGGGTTATTGAATACGCACCTGGTATTTGTGCTCTGGGTCGTGCATAAGCCAGGTATCACCTTTGATTTACAAGAAGAGGAACATTTCACAGGATATTCGTATGACTAGCCTGTATAACTATGATATCTATCTAAATAAGAAATATATCTCGTACAGTTGTGTTTTTCTTATTGAAGGCGAACAACAAAAGTACCAAGTGGCTCTATCAGTGGCGTATGCTTCCCACTGATTCCAAAATTCTTTCATTTCGACTTTCATTTGCAGTAAAAGAAACGATAAGTATCGTAAATGGTGAAAGATATTGAAATGAGTATGAGAAAACACGCGAGAATCGGCTTTAATGAAATCTTCACGTCGGTAGGGAAAGCCTACAGTTTATCTTTTTTATCACCAATTTCTCTGTCTGTTCGTTCTCCAGAGAAAGTTGTTACCATAGTCTGGGTACCCTGTGTACCCACAAATAACGAAAATAAAATTTGCATGTTATTTGGTCGGGCGCTTAGTGTATCACGCACAAGCAATTATTATTTTACGCTCCCCGCGGCTCTGAAATTACGATTCATCCAAACTGTCATCCCAGTTGATTCATAAAAGCCCCCCATGTTTGCTGAATCAAGTTCTGTCGCATTTGGTCGCCTGAATTTAATTTGCTTGTGTACACACAGTGGCATTCCTTCGCAGCTCAGCTTCGCGGAGACGCAAAATAATTGGCAACGAGATTGCTGGCGTTAATTCAACGTCACGAACCCCTAAGCAGGTGTTTGTTTTGAAGGAAAATAGACCTATGGACAAAGCAGGAAACCCCTAACAAAGACGCGGACACTCTTCTTGAGCCATAATTACATTTTGGCACTTTCGGTTCCTTTTGAAGTGCAAAGGACTCGGTTTTTCGGCAGTTTTAGAAAAGAGATCGGCCCGGTTGAAGCAAAATCTGTTTAAGAAGTCTACGATCACGTTTAGAAAATTGCATTAGGCTCTAACCTGATCGAAAGTAAATATCTCGAAGAACGTACTGGAAAAAAGCGAGAAAGCTGACGACCGGAAACTATATTGTTTATGGAGATGCAAATGTGTATATTGTTCTTTTTCAGTTGTGAAAGTCAAGCAATATCGTTTTCTTTGGTTGTTTGAAAATGTTGGTAAATAACTGGACATTTCCTAAACAAAATTCCTTTTTCTCTTTCCCAAGTCAAGGAAAGAAGGATTGTAAAGGCTTAGTTGCTTTCCCAAACGCTAGCCTTAGAGCAGATCTCAAGGCATCTAATATTCATACACCCCTCCAGGCCAATACGCCACTTTCAAGTGTTGGGTTACCGGACTTGAAATGACGGTCTGTTCTCATCTGCATGCGCCTGACTTGAAAGCGCTCCACCAGATGATTAAATCTATTGAAAGTTGACATATTGGATTTTTCTAATTTCGCAGTCGCTTTTCTCGAGTGCTTGCTGGTTTCTCGACAGACACAGTTGTCAGCTTAAATCCCATCACACAAATCGGAAACTAACATCGGAAGTGAAGGGTTTTGATGGCATAGTGGTTGATGTTCATTAAGGGCGACTGGAACCCCCCCAAACGTGGGTCATCAATTACATCCATATCAAGTGTCTTAAAGGCTAGATCCAGTCCTGTAGTTTCTCTTACCGCACGTACAAAGTAAAGAAAGAAATACAAACATCCAACCTCCTGTCGCCGTCAAACTTGATCGCAAAATTAATGCAAGAAAAATGTTTTCAAAAAGTTGACAGCTGAAAGGAAAACGCGTTGTTAACTGAGAACCCTAAAAAGAAACGCAAAAATCGACGAAAACCGGTACAAGACTCAACTGAACCAGCTCGCAGGCAAGACATGATAAACCTCTCTGGATTTTTAAGCAATTTGCAGAATATGTTTAGTATGTTCATTATGTAAATCTAAAGACACACGAACAAACCCTTTGTCTGCAGCCTTTGTTCTGACCAGAATGAAACCGGAAGTCACATTGAGAGAGACTGTCTTCAGCAAGCAATATGGCGTTTTAATAAACAGATAAACAGACTGCACTGCGAACGTGGAAAATTTCGCGATCGGTATTAGCTATACATCAGTCGAAGGTTTAGAGTAATCCTAAGGTACACGGGTTGTCGTTTTGACCGTTTTTCCTTACCACGCACAACGCGAACGAGGAAAACGTAAATATCAAGCGAAGCAAATCCAGCGAAGGGGCGTGTTAGTGACGTCACAAATCACAATAACACAGATATGGCTTTAGTTCGTGGGCGGTGAATTGCATTAGCTCGTTTTGTGGCTCAAGGCAGTCGTTGCATTGTCAACTCATTCGAGTGCTCCACGCGTGTCCTACAACGTTGTCATCGATCGCTCGCAAGCCGTGAGCCGTTACGAGCAGGGTTGAAAAATTGTGCTTACCCACGCGGGCCGAGCCGAAGTGTAACGCGAGTTGGTATTATCTGCTGGCTGAATGGATAAGTTTACTGGCCAATGTCTCGATCAGTAAGAATCCGGACTACTGGCGGAAAAATTCCTTCATTTCCTGCGCGTGCTGGCAGTACATTGGCAACACGGAACTTTTGTTCGATTTCTCTGGGCATTCGAGAACAATCAATCGTGCAAGTTTTCAATTAGGCGACTGAATCTTTTCTATCTTCGGTGTAGGTGAGAAAAACTTGTATATTATTTTTCTGCGGGAACTCCAGCTGTATGGCCTTCACCTCTAGCATTCTGATACTATATATAAACTGTATTTTGATTAACGTAATGTTAATTGATGAAAGCTTTATTCATGTTCATTTAGTCCCAAGGGTTTTCATTTGCTCAACGTACTTTGGGTTTAATTTTTCAGATCGCCTGTCGTTCTCTCGCTCGCTGTGGCCATATGATGGCGCTCGGAATTCATTCGCTGGATGTGGGTGACTTCGAGGACGCCTGATCCCGGCGAAATTAATCCAAATTGTTTTACGAGACGTCCATTTGAATGGGGATCAATGTTTGATGGCGGTAGAGACAGCGGTCACTCTTCACGAGAACCCACTGGAAAAGACAATTGTTTGGGAGAAAAGGAGCGTGGAAAACGACTCAAAACATCGCATACGACCACAGAATACTATTAGCAAAATTGACACGATAGCGAAGAAGGATGAATATCACTCCGATTACTGTGTTATCGCGGCCGCTACCAAGCGAACGTCGGCTACTACACCTCGCCAACCCATCTTAGTCGCGGATCGTGACAATCGACTCCGTTTATCGACACCCGCTACTAACAGGACGTTCAACGCATTTGTTAGGAGGCACACGGGAGGAACTTTACGCGCTCCACCGTCACAAGTTGTAACTTCACAACCGCGACCCACAGGGCCGGCAACACCGGTGCAATCGCGACCGATGTGTCGCGGTAATGTACTCCAATGCAAACATCATGAAGATGACGATATCAAGTTGTTTTGCTGTAAACGGGACGTGGACGTGTTAATCGACTACGCAAGTTGTATGTGCGGGGTCAAAGCAGTGTTGTATCACTGCTCAAAGGATTCCTTCAATGAAGGCAGTGCGGCAGAACACCCGTGCTCCTGCGGTCCCCCTCGTAAATCTTGCATCGGTAGATGGGGGTGCTTAGCGGCTTGTTCATTCTTTCTACCTTGCCTCCTTTGCTATGCACCTCTTAAAGGATGTTCTGAAATATGTGTATGTTATAAAAGACAGAAAATTGCAAGTAGGCAGCGACAAAGAAGACCCAAAGATCCCGTCTGAAGTGTCAATAACAGTGCGGGGCCCGGGTTAATTTATAATTTAGCTAAGCGGGTTCGTATCGAGCTCTCAAATTGAAATTTGTCTATCAAATACATATGCCTTATTTATACCCTCCTTGTAAATATCAAATTTGTTTAAAGAAGGCCTTCTGTTTTATAACTGTGATAGTCAGCGCATAATTATGCGAAGCTCTCTGGGGAAAAATTAAATCCTTTTACCTTCTGTTGTCAATAACATTGGCTAAGTAGCCGACTTGATAGTAAAGTTAGAACAGCGTTTTCCTGGTAGCCATTTTGTGGCTTTTCTGTGCAATTTTTCCCCAATTGGATTCTTCGACACTATTTCCACAAACTGAAAAATTGTGTACATGAATTTTCTCAGAGATAAACAATTAAAAATTCTTGTACAGTTTACAGCGTTTGATGGTTAGCGTATACACGTCTTTAACTGTTACTCAACTCCCGCGCAACGGAGTTTGTATCGCTCAAAACAAATTGTGAACGCAACACAACGATATTCTTTAAGCGTCGAATGCACGGTTTATAAGTGATAAGCTAGAATTCACAGTGCTTGTAGTATCGGGCTTCATCGGCGCTAAGCTACAAGTAGTAATATCAATATTCAAGGACTGAAGAATCCTTCGTATCGCTGCACAGCATGGTTAAATCTCGGAAAGAATCACTCTTGTTTTGACGGGCACGGGGTGACTCGGGTCAATTTTTTTCGCTCAGAGATTTCCTATTTAGAATATTGATTTGCTTCTTTTACATATTGAGCTCTAAGGAGATGTGATTTTTGTCTCATCCGGACCGAGCCCTCTATCAAGTTTCTATAGACATTTATCACAGCCCACTTGCTGATATTTTCTGTTAAATGCATGTGGCTTGAGATCGCGGCCCTGTGGCTCGGCAATAAAGATTTTCTTCGCGAAATCCGCAAACTTTTTCGCTTGGAAAACCCAGCCAGGTTTCTAATTCTTAAATTAGATGATGGATATTCGAGTATTTTATTTATTCTGTTGATTTGCCCAATGCGAGGCGCTTTTCGCAGTATTGCTAATTCCAAACGAAGTGCGAATGTTTGTTGTTGTTGTTTTATCCTTTTGTTTCGCAAAGAGCTCAATAAGATTTGTAACTTTGGATAAATTATTTGGGAACTTAAGTTATTGCCTAGGCCTTTGCTACTGGGGCGGCTGGTGGCTAAACAAATTCCTGACTTATAAACCGATTAATTGTGGTTGAAATTTCTATCGCAACTGTCAAATTTAAGCCAGCAAGAAAGAGCTATCACATGATGGCTAATGTTGCATTCATTATACTGCGGAGAACGTACGGACGCGCGCACTTTGCTACGTTAGTTAGAACTTACTACTTAAAGTTATCGTGTTTTGCGGTTTTTGAGAAATCCATATTCATGACACGAGTTCACGATACCCTAAACTTCATAGAGGTCAAACATGCTGATTGATGTACCTAATTACCTTTCGCTTCTACCGAGTTCAGGCAAAAGACGAGTTTAGGAGACTACACATAGAACAGACAACGGGCAAAGTTTATCCTCACCATTTTTTTAAAGTTGTTCATCGTGTTGGCAAAGTCGATATTTAGTGAATTTTTCTATGAATCGCTGTCGACTCATTTGCGTACATTTGTTTGGTAATTTTGGGTTAAGGAGACGTATGTACTCTTTTTCTCGTCAGAATTTGCATCGGAATTTTTATGCTCCAAACAAAACATGTTCAACTAAAGCAGTCTGTTTGCAGAAATTTTTCGTGAGCTAGCGAAGGAATTCGATCAAGGATCTTCAAACCATCTTGCCGTTTTCCGGTTTACCCGTGATTTCTTGGTGTTATTTGTAACGAAAACAAATGAAAAATCGAATCCTTATTCTCGTATCTCCCTCTCGTCTCTTTGATTGTGTCTGTTAGTTTGACATTGCTAATGAAGGTGAACAATTACAAGAGGCTGAGAGGACGAGGATTTCAACATGAGTTTGTAAATCGACTCAAAAAGGAACAAAGTACAAAAAAAGATTTCAACACAATGGTTTGGCGTGATCAGATGCAGAAAGCACATGTGAGTGTAGAATTCTTTGAACCTTGAAAATTTACTTCGAGCAAAGAACCGTTTGAAATGAATAAAAACGTTTTTGTCAGAAACGGTGTAAAGGGTCGCGTTTCAATGGACAAAATTTACCCTGTAAGCAAAAACGAAAAAATAAACATGATAAGAATAACATCAGGCGATGCTCGCTCCAACAATGACACTTCCCGTTATATTGACAAGGCGGCGTGAGAAAAGTTGATGGACAATGACGAGTTGGCGAGTCACTTTTCCGTTTAATAAACCATTAACAGGAAATGGTTCATTACAAGTTGCCCGCAAGACAAGCCATTAGGGCAGACCTTTTCACTCTTAAAGGAAGTTTGATGATATTGAGGTAGGGTGAAGGGAACTGAAGTCTCTAGCAACTGCTGGCAAACGCAAGTTATCAGTTTTTCGATAAGACATTCTGCTTCTTAGAGTTGAAAATGAAGGACTTCGTTAAAAATAATATTTTGAAAAATTAACGGTATTGTAATTTTGCTTTTAATTTTAATTGAGCCTCCGAGAAGTTCTTGAGTCCTGTTTTAGAGAATCAGACGTCATTGCAAGCCGCAAAATGATCCGATATGAGCCACAATCGCTAAAATATTGATAATACCATAATTTCTTGTTCTCCAGTTACCGATTTTCACTTTTTTCTAGATTGTCTGATAAATAAGGAAATCGTACTTAATAACTCGCGCCACATTTCCAATCCGCAGGCTAGCATGTCACTTCTTTTTCATAACAAGCGTGTCGTCTTCCATACACTGAGAATTCAATGGCTTTCTAGTAACAAGTTTTTTTTGCGGCAATGATTATTCGAGAAGCACATCCGTTCGGAAGAATGGTAAAATCAACTTCAGAAAGCGAAGCGGACAATCATAGCTTTGTTTCGCTCCGCGTTGCGGTCGAGCATAAAGCTCTAAAAATTCCCTATCTCTTGCATAATTACTGTAAATAGTCTGAGAGATAGGAAGTTCGTTATCTAATGAAATTAACGTGACTCTCTATAAGCTTCCTGCTGCATATTTCTGTGGGCTGACATCTAACCTCAGTCTCTGCAGTGCAGTCGAACTATGTGCAGGAAAAATTTCCGGTCCGGTTTTGTAATAGCGAAGAATTCAAAAAAGACAAATGGAAAAACTAAAAACAATAATAATACATATACAGAAAACAATAGGATCACACAGCAGCACACAGTACAGCCTTAGCTTAGAAAGAGTAAGAGAAAACAGGTCAAAACAGACCTTTGTTGAAATCTGTAGCTTTAGTATAAATAGTTTTTTAAACCTTTTGCTGCAAAAACATTCGAATTGTGGATCACCATATTTGTGTTTCCTTCCTTGACAATCAGAAGTGATACTAGCGAGCCAAACAAAGGGGCCATAGTTTTATTCGCTCTCTGCTTTTCTTTACCAGCTTTCAAGCACGTGATATATTTATGGCGGTGAAAATGAAAGCAGCGGAAATAAGGTTATAAAAATCATTGACCCGGATATACCACTGTCAGATAAGAATTTAGATTTCAAGTAAATGCCAGACTTTTGGCACATAATTTAAGTTTGCAGTCTTTCTTATAATTAAGTGCCTTTTATAGAATTACTACGCGATATCTTTTTGTTACTTAACGGCAATCTCGCTTACCTTATGCATTTACCCCGTATGCATAACAAGGCCTCGTAACAGCTTGCAGCAGCAACCTGGCTCACAGATTCAACATGCGGGGAAAGTGTAGCTACGCCAGCACAGACTTGAAAGAAGCCTGTTCATAATCAGCAAGGCTTGGGGGATGCTAATCACAGCAGCTCCAAAGCTGAATTGCGAACACAACTTTACTCTAGCGATATCAATAACCTTGATGATCATTAGGAACCCTGGAGAACACATCATTTACAATATTTTACCAATTTTACTTATTTGCTTTGCTGAAAAAAAAAAAAAAAAAAAAAACGTCTTCCTAGCTTTTTTATAATTTCAGGATCCTCTGATTTTAATGAATAGTGACAGTCTTGTTAAGATTGTTTTCTACCTGTATGTACCATCGTGAGTTATGTGTGGTGTCATATTGCATCACTACCTCCCCACAACGACTAATGGTCAATAATAAGGCGAATTATGTACCCAGGGTGGCCGTTTTGAGGAGTCCAACGACGTGCACGTGACTTCTAAAGAAACGTGTGGTCAGCGTGTTCGGAAATGCCTCCTCGTAATCTTTTGCATAGTCATGTCGAGACGTCACGTGACATATTTTTTAAACAGGGATCATGGAGCTGTAGACTGAAGGTTGACCAAACTGGTGTAAAACGTCAAAAGAAGTGATGGGTATTATGAAGATGGATGGGTCCCCTAGTTACGGCGTTTCCCTGGGTGGTTTAAAAAGAGATTTTGAGTAATCAGTAGATTGGCTTGTGCAAACGAGAGCGTTCCTCCAGGTTGTTGTTGGTGGTGTTTGCTATTATAGCAGAGAAGCAATGCTAACACTGCGTTGACATTTGTTTTTTGTTTTCTTTTTTTCGTTTTTTAAATTGACAAGGGATTAAGTTGTTAATTCAGGGGGTGTTTTCTTGGCCCGAAAATCCGGAAACTCGAGAGAAGGATTTACTGAGGTATTCGAATATTTGAGAAACCGCGATGGAAGACCGGAAGGCTACCAACAACTCAAGATGGTGACGGAGAAAAAAACACCTTCGAAGCTGAACAGTTTGTAGACTTAAGACAAGCACTTTACTGGCACGTTGGATACAATAACCGTCTGCTGCCATCAGTAAAACACTTTGTGAATACACGAGAACGAGAACAAAACGAGAAATTTCCATGCATTCGAACGCTCCAAAAATTAATGTTGTTGTGGATAGCGCAGAAGCCTTGACTGATACCATGTGCGTTAAAATTCTTTCCGTTCCGATAAGATATCTTTCGAATCTTTATCTGAAAGCAGATTGGAAAGAGGTCCCTTTCTTCTAGCAATACCGCCGTTTTTGGTTCCTGTTTATCGGTTATCTGCATCATGGAAGCCGTCTGCTGTGACGTCTAACAAACACCCCAACTCATCCCAGACGAACAACATGGCATGTACGCAAAATGAGCTGTTTTTTGAAACGCTAGAGCTGTAAAAACGTCATACCTCCCTGGCTAAATAACGTGTTAGGTTATGTATGCAAGTTTTACATATTGGAATCCTCTCTCACTTCCAGGTATAGTGTGGCTTTTACCACGTACTCTGTAACGATTGCCTTTGTAGCGCGAAAAAGCGCTGGAAAACAGGCATACAAGTCACGATTGGGTTTGGTCTTGTTCCTGATTGGTTGAAAAACACACCTTTTCCTTTCCAACAACCAATGAGAAGCAGCTCTAACGCAATTTGTGAAAGTTAAGTGATTCCATCGATATGAAGTTATTACAAAAAAGCTTTTACCAAGAGTGCTATTATGCTTTTCTGTAACATGAAGCTACTATACTAGGAATATTTCTACTCCCCTTGGATGGGATGCTAGTCCATCGCAGGATTACCCCCAGCATTAAATTTGTTGGTACCCATTTGCACACCTGGGTGGAGAGAGGCACTGTGAGAGTAAAGTGGCTTGCCAAAGAACACAACAAAATGTCCCGGGCCAGAGCTCGACCGCGCGATCCGGAGACGAACGCATTAATGACAATTAAATCTAGAAGCACTAAAAATTATCAAAAGCAAATAGCCAACGGCCACCATTCCACCGAAAGGTTATTATTAAATAAAAGACAGTATTGAAGGATAAATATATAGAAATAAATATATGAACGTTCGAAGCATTTACTTCAGTGAACTACATGCAGTTTGCGAGCAACTCTTAACTAACTTTTTGACAAAAGTTAGTACTAGCCAATATCTCCCTACAATACGAAAATAAAGAAGACCCTCGACTGCAGATAAATTGTAAGAACCAACATTGAAAGAATTTTATCCAACTTGATACAGTAGATTGATTCTTAGAGAGGTACCATTTTTCCCCCTTTCGACACAGTTTTGGTTTCCTTATTCTTTCTCCTTTAATGTCACAGAAAGGGAACAAAATATAACTTATAAATTTTAATTATTGTGATTGGTAGGTGTCTTAGTACATTCTATATTGTAATGTTTGGCATGTCCTCGAATCGACATGCCAGGCAGTTATACGGCCCTTCAGTAAATGAAAGTCAGATGAGTTTTGTTTCACCCTGAAGCCTCGCTTTCTAACTGCAATTTTCTTAATGAGCTTTTTATAATAGACGCACTCTCAAAGCAAACAAGGATAAAAAGGATTTTCACGTGGAAACGGCGTAATGATGCAAGACTGTCCTGAGAAAAATTTCTGGTAGTCAAGGCTTGGGGGAGAATTTTGCGGAGCAATCATACATAAGTAACTTTCATGCAAAGCTTCTAACACGTTAAACGTTTTTACTCTAACTTCGAAACCTAAATAGCAACAATGTTCCGTTGCTTAAAAGGCGACTTCTTTTTCAATGACAAAGCAGGGTCCTTTCTTTGCCTGTAATGTCAGTAATCTCCCGCCCTCAGCCTGATTGCCGGGCGAGAAGATTAGGCTGAGGGTGGGAGAGGACTGACATTTCAGGCTAGGTCCTTTCTGCGCCCAAAAATTCACAGGCTTCGATTTAAAATGGAAGCTGTTTTCTCCGTTTTCAGTGCACGTGCGGTTTAGACCTACGTAGTAGCTCCAGGTGGCGATGTTGTCATCTTCATGCCCGTCTCCTATGAAGTGTCTTCCGAAGTAACTTGATGATTTTTCTAATTTTGGCCTCTCGGCGATGCTTTCTTCTCCCCAACGACCTTGGTGTGAAATGACGGTAGATTTGCCGCTTGGCGCTCACGCTTCCGCTCCTTGCGCGCCCTCCTTTGGAGAAACCGATGTACCACTGTGGATACCTGACAGATTTGTATTGGTAGTACCCTTCAGACGTGATCTCTTCCTCAAAAATACATCTTTTCATTGTGGCAAATCTTTGCTTTTTCACCTGGATAATTCATTAAGTGGGACAAAATAAATGGCTGTTAGGAGATTCATCTAACTTTTGTAATTCTACAACTCTAACTGTTTTATTTTGCAATGTCTGTCTTAACAACCTAACAAACTTGCAATGCTCGCAAGTTTATTAGATTGATCAATTGATAACTAGAATTCTTGATGTGAATTCTCCTCACGCGTGCCATGGTAAAGGAATAGAAACCAGTAAGGAGAAGTTGTTTGTGGGTTTGGATTAAGAAATTACGAAAGCTCTAAACATTTTGAAACGATAAGCACAACGACATAAAACGTACTAAGACGTTTGCTTACTTCAACAATCGCTTTAAGGTTAGAGAAATACCACTTTACTTGATTCGTGACGACGTGCTGATGTACATTCTTTTTTAGATAAAAATAAATGTTACAAGAACATCGAGGCTGAAATTTGCGAAACTCTAATTAAGAACATTTTAAGAATAAACCCGAGGCTGAGATTTTGAAAAGAGTATAATTTGGGAGCTGAAATGATTTGTAAATACAATACAATTATGTTTTTAACTAAACCGTCTAAGCCTATGAAGCATATAATCGGCAAAAAAATAAGAATATTCAGCCTGGGCCGGAAGAAAAAAAATTCTTATAGGAAAAAAGAATGTAATTGTAAGTTACGTCAGTCCTATAACGTATTTTAAAAAATAATTAGGGCTACCCACACATGGAAAAGGCACCACTCTGGCGAAATTCTAAAAATGGTTAAGATGCGACGACACCAGATTAGCACCAGAAACCAATCCCGTAAATACATAACTATCTATTCAGATGAAAAGGGTATGTTGAGATATTTTAATCATCGCCCTAAGACGAATTGAAAAGATCTGCTTGAAATTGGTTGGGTGGTACGTCTTCAAAAATTATGTTCATATTTGAGCGAAAAACAACCCTAATGACATGGTGATTCATTGTAAATTCCATGAATTCTGAATCACCTCCCCTACAAAACACCATGGAGAGAAAAATTTAATCCTCTTTTCGCTGTGGAAAACACAGGAGCAATGGAAAATGAAACCTGGACTGATGAAATTATTCTAATTTTCTTGAATTTTCGATTTCACCATTAACAATACAATCATCTCGCTTCATTTTCGCTTTTCAGTTCGTGTATTGTCGGGCAACCTCGTCACTTTTGTAAAGATATTACATAATCGTTATCTCGAGTAAAAGTCAAAACTTTGTCAGGTAGTTTCCATATGGGACAAACATTAGATGAAAATCTTCACGTGTCGGCTTGTTAACAGGTTTTCAAGATCATTGTCAAAATGGATAATGACTGTTTAATTTTGGATCGTAGAGGTTGTATTTTTAGACTGCTACTGTAACTTCCAGGAAAGTTTGAATTTTTTGAGAAGCACCCATGGAGGATTTCACCACAGCAACGATCCTTTCACAAATTCCCCCAAAAAGGGCAGGGTTGTATTTCATTGCACCTGTGTAACTCCACTGCAGTTTTTAAAATTGACTGATTATTTTTCTAACAAACTGGCAAAAGACCTGTTTACACCCAACTATGTTGATGTACTAAAGTGCGAACAGCTATAAGGTATCACCAAGAGGGAACTGCACTAAAATTGGAGCGGTCTCTTTTAACTAATCAGTCGCGAATTTGCTAGAGATCATATTGGCACGACCCTCGCGCTCCCCCATATTAATGCTTGTTGACAGTCTGATCCCTCGGTTGCATCGTAATTCTGCCTTGACGGACAGACAAGTAATTATCGAATTACTTTTAACATGTTTAAAAATCCCCTGCGAAGATGAGCAATGGATAACAGGACATCTCAGCGGCGAGACAGTATATGGTGGAGTACATGTAAGCTTGGTTAAAAAAATACGATAGAACAACAAATTTTAGGTCTCAAAATGTTCAATTGTTAAGCTGTTAATTCGCGCTCATCAGCATTAAGTTTTACACCAGGGCTCAATCCAGTTCGCGATGAATTCTTTTGTAAAATTGTTTTGTATGGCTCGGTTACCACTAATTGATACTTTGAGAAGAAACTTGAGATTTAAATATACATAATTTTAATGCGGAAAGATTTATTAGCACTAATTGAAATGGTGAACACTGGTGTAAGCCGAAAGATCAGTTTCTGAGAACAAGGGTGTCCTGCAGACATGCGCCGAAGGTCAGAAAATTAAAAAATTGGTTGACCACTAAATGATTTGTCTGTCCAATTCATCTGTGCTGTGAGGTTTTTCTTCTTCTTTTTTTTTTTTAATTTTTTTTTTGGTACATTCATAGTAAATTCTTTGTTAGGGAATTCTTGCCAAATATTTGTTCACAATGGGCGTACAGCTGCGATCAGAGTGATCAACTACCTGACGGCCCACATCACACGCATGGGGGTTGTAAAAATACAAGATTAGCGCAGCGACCAGTAGAAGTCAACAATAGCGAAGCGGCTGAGGAGCAGCCAACCAAGCCAAGAACATGAAACATTGCAACCCTGACACCCAAGGCAGGCTTGAAACAAGTGCACAATAGATGATGGGCTGGGGGGATAAAAAAGAGTGTTATGCGGAAACATGAGGCAGCCTTATGGATTGAGATGAGTCGATCAGCCACCGTAACATATTGTTTCTTACAGAGTTTGGCCCCTCGTAATATATATTGCGTGAAACAGCGTGAAGCGCACGAGCTGTCCGTGGGATAACAATCCATGGTATACATGACATGAATAGAATCTCGTGCAGTGAGATGAAAGCATTAATTATATTATCTGAAACATTTCGTTTTAGGTCTGAAATGACAGGCTTTTGAAGTGTCCTCACTAAAACATGTGCTCTGCTAACGTCATGGCCAGGCTTATTCAACAAGCGCAGCACATGTTTGAGATCACCATACTGTAATGAACCTCCTCAGGGCTGTAGCTTTCATCAGTCACTTTTTGTTGTTGTTGTTGCTTTTATTCTTTACAGTCATCATAAACACTCTAAATACCTAGGAAGAGAATTTAACCATGAAAGTTGCCTCAGTCATAATTTTTTTTTTTCTGGCAAAGGCCCTGTTCCTCAATTAAGCACCGCGGCTTATTTCTAAATTTAGGTTTTCCTTGGCAATCTCCATGACTGGACTATTTTTATTTCTACTTATTTTTTATGCTTGCTTAGTAAGGGAACCGGAGTAATTTCAGCCTGACTGTTTTTAAAGCGCTGGAGTGAGTCAAGTATATTTTTAATTCATTATACTAATTAATGGAAACTATTTTGAAAAGACTACTGGGGCAAATTTAGTCTTCCTCCCGTTACGATTTACAAACTGCAATACTGAAAGTCTTATGTAATTTAAACTATGGGAAATAACATTCTCACTTATTCAGGGAGGGGCGCTCTCAGGGAGATGCGTTATTGGGCCACCAGTTGGGAGAAACTGGGAGGTTAGCCCAAAATTAGGGGACTGTATACATGCATTTCTTTTTTTCGCAGCGGGTATCATTTCTTTCGAACTAGGAGATTTTATTGACATAAAATTGATGTATAATGACTTGCTAAAATTAGTAACCACAAACATTTCAATTGCCAGCATAGCGGGCGTAAAACGGGGGAAACAAGGAGGGAGGGCGGGGGCAGAAGGAGGGAGGACTCTCGTACTTTTTCCCTGTTTACCCATGCAACGCAGGCTAACATTTCTAAATACAGTGGATCCTCGGTCACTAACGGTCACCAAAGGGCCACAAAAATCCGGTCGTCTTAACGGGATGGCCGTATTAAAGGGGTTCGTTAAATAAGAAAATGACTGACTGAGCTTTTGTTCGGACCAGAATAAAGTGACCAGAATAATGAGGTGGCCGTATCTATGTGGTGTCCGTAAGGCGGGGATCCACTTATCTGCTACACCTAGTACAATCTGCTATCATTCTCGAGTTATCCAACTGGGGAAGAACGCTCGATGTATTTCGCACCTGTTCGCAGCATTTAACCTGCTTAAGTGAGCCTTAAGTCTTGTTCACTTAAATACTGATGCATGTTGAACAGCATAACAGTGAACAAAACTTAATTAAAAAGCAGCTTTGAGATTGCATTGATATGCAGTATCTATTTAACAAATTAAATTCGAACCTTTGTAATTTTTTGATGGGCCCACCCCTGTAGTGAAAGGCTTGTTCACCCGAGCCGCCTCATTTCACATCTTTTAAAAATGAAAAGGGATTGTTTTTATACACCACTCTGGTCTGTATAAACAGGTTAAAAAATAGAAATGTTTAAAGATGTTTAGCTAATAGTGTGTTTCTTGTACAACGAGAAAATTTACACATGCATAAGACGTTACATTTGTCAAATGGCGAAATCTCCAATAAAAGACCTTATAGAGTCGATCAAAAGAAGCAGCCATGACCGGCAAGGAGGCGTTGAAATCTTTTAGTGGTGAAAGACGCTTGATAGCCAATCGAAGTCATGCTCGCATGCATTTACATTTCATGAGAGCAGCAACAAAAGGTAAAGCATGGATACGAGCTAAGTGGCCCATCAGGCCCGGGCTTATCCCAGTTTCTGTAGCATGAAGCGACTAGGAGTATTTCTACTCCCCCCGGATTGGATGCTAGTCCATCTCAGGGTTACCCTCGGCATTAAGTTCACTGGTACCCATTTATACACCTGGATGGAGAGAGGCACTGTGAGAGTAAAGTGTCTTGCCCAAGAACAAAACACAATGTCCCTGGCCAGGGTTCGAACCCAGACCGCTTGACCGGAGACGAGCGCACTAACCATGAGGCCACCGCGCCACCCATGAGAGCAGCAATACGGTAGCTTTATTTCAGCTACTGAGAGACAAGCTCATCACGGCAAGTTCCATTCATCAAAACCCTCAGCAGTGATCATAAATTCGCCGGTACCCATTTGTACACCTGAGTGGGGAGAGGCACTGTAAGAATTAAGTGTCTTGCCAAGAACACAAAACAATGTCCTCCGGCCAGGGGCCCGTTTCTCGATCGTCCCGAAAAGCTTTCGCACCCGGAAAGCCGTAGCAAAATCTCAAACCTTATGATTACATAACTGTTTATTTACATATTCTTAATATGACCAGAAGTTTCCTTCATACAAGAAGTTTCAGGCGTATACACCTTTCTATTTTAGATACATATGAATTAAAAATGGCTTTGCGGGCCCGAAAAGTTTCCGGGACTTTCAAGAAACAGGCCCCAGGGCTCGAACCTGGACCGCTCGATCCGGAGTCGAGTGCATTAACGATGTGGCCACCGCGCCTCCACAAAATGCATGGTAATCACAAATTGTTCAGCGTAATCCTCATGTAACGAACAACTCTTGTGGGTGTGTCCGCACTCTAGTCTCTCTTTAGATAGTCGCGCCAGGGCAGTTCGAGCAAAGAGAGAAAGCATGGCTGGACAAACGAGAAGCTTCAGCCTTCGACAGTGACTGAACATTTGTCACACTATGTATTGCAAGCCAGGGTTTTCAGTGATACCAAATACGCGAGCTTGCATGAACTGTATAAGGAGAGACAATAGCACATTTCTAAGTTACCCTTCGCCTCTGTTTCAAAACGGGACCTACAAATATGAGTTTGCGTAGCCTAAAAAAAAATAGACGTTTCTGTGGGAAACATTTTTGTATGGATATTTTTGCACGGACAATCGTTTGGACGCAGAGGCAAAAGGAAACTAAGAAATGGCCTTTAAGGGAAACCAAATTCTCACCCTGGCAACGAGTTCACCCTTCTTGTTCAGGCAGAGATAGCGATTTGTACTCTCTCCTCGAATCTTTATTCGACCAAAGTTGTCAGACTCCAACACCAGCCTCGCTACAGAATGAATGCAGGATGATGTCAGGGTGGTTTTAAAGGAATACAACATGAAAACAGCAATCAAAATACAACGAGAATATAAGATGAATCTAAAGTAACCGAGAACCAACACTGTCTGTCTGAAGAGCGATGATGAAAAAGTAACAACGTATTGAGATTATGTTCATGTTATTTAAACAAACCTAAACTTATATAAACTTATACTTCTATAAAAAAAAATAGAGCTGTCCAACAGCATTATTTCATAACCCTCTACTCCCCAGGTGATTTAAAACTTAACCATGTAAACACACGGCTGTCTTGCAATGGAAATTTAGTTCGTATATAAACAAGCGATGGGAATAAAGCAAGACATTAGAGTGAATTTGTAGTATTCAACTAACGGGCGATAATTTCGTGGATAGTGTAATATGGGGCCGTTAAGTCTTTTTTTCAGCAGCTTTTTCTTGAGCGGGGGGAGGGGGGAAGTGAAAACAAATTATGGTTACTACGAATCAGTAAAAATAAAAAAAAAATAACCGGCCGTTGTTTCGTTGGTTATGAAGATAATGTACAAGAAAGTATTTTTCTCGGTGGTACAATGGTCAAGTAATCGGTAGCACCGGACTGACCTCTTCTGGTATGTTTACGAGAATCTATAATTATTTATGAGAATCTATAAGTCTGCGCTTAAAAATCCCAAACTACTAAAAGTGCTTAACTTAGGCCGGTTTTTGTATCAAAAAGTCACACTAGGTATCACCATTTGCTACTCCTCAAATAGAACTTTCTCAGACTTCCTTGGCATGGAATCTCACACTTCCTCATAGCATTTTCAAAAATTTGTCGGAAGCCATCGATCCTGGGTGAAGAGGGATTCATAATTGACACGATCTAGATCTAGGGTCTACAGGTCTAACGCTGCGATTAAGGTCATTCCCCTGTATTGCATTGCACATCCTTACTACGCATAATTTATGGCGTCATTAGTGCGCGTTCGTGCACGCGCACATTGAAAACATGGCGGATTTGCCTTGATATTGAGTTCTGTTAGTTGAAAAATGGCTATAGCTCACGATCGAGCTCGGGCACCCGCAATTTTTTTTCCAGTCATTTTAATCAACTAATCATTAGCTTTGCAGGAGAAAAGACTGATCGGATTTCTGTTGTTGAAAATTGAATAAATAAGGAAACTAGCAGCTGTACTGTAGTCTTTTCTATTTTGCAGTTTGATAGCCGTGGCAAGCAGTTTGGTTCCAATATTTTAACAAGGATATTGCTGTCTGTCAAAATCAAACTTAAAAAGTTTATTTGTCTCCGACACAAGTATTGACTGTAGTTTGAGGCGTGTTTTCATGAGTCTTGGCTCACAAAGAGTTTACAATAACTTGGAATGCGTTCTTGTAAAAAGCATTAAATAACTCTAAAATGGGACATTTTCAATGCCTTACTGGTTCTTAACGAGCATGGGCATCCCCCTTTTTTATTTTATAATTTAAGTTCTCATATGATAAATCTTCATTGGACAAAGTTTGAATAAAAATCTACGTGCAGTTTTATTTCAGGGGAATTACCTTAAATCCAAAATTGTTTTCTGGGCCAAACTATGAAAGCACTGGGAATCAAGGGATGTAGCTGCGAGGAGGATTACTCCCTCTGATGGACTAATTAGGGAGGTTTCAACCGAAAGAGTATCTTTCTCAGCCTTGGGTTTTATAGGGGAATGGATGGGAATTTGAAGGTTAAAAAAGGATAGGAAAAACTGTTATTCAATTTAGGCGCTATTGATTAAAAGGGCCTTTCAAATTGTGTCAAACAAGGATATAGAAAAAGGATGTAGTGCTGTTATTGTAAATATTTAAAACGGTTACCATGATGTGGGATCTATTCGACAGGGCTACCTTACGGACAAAATGGCATATAACTGTGTGACGGTTTGGCAGAGCCTAACTGTATAAAACTTTGCTGAGTTGCTCCACCTGGGGCGGGTTTATAAGTACGACAACTTTCAGTTGTATACCAGATGGCAGAAGCAAAAACAACCTAACGAAGGTTCCTTCAGCTGCATAGGTTAAATCTGCTCCCTTGATAAAAATCGAGTGGACCAGCCTGGCGACATATATGTGTCCGAGTTTATCATGAGTTCCCGTCAGCGAAAAACTGTCTGAAAATCTGATCAACATGCAATGTTTCAGGGAAATACTAATTCATGCCGAGAAGATACCCGCCATTGTTTATTTTTCAAATTGTACAGACCAAACTCGGTGGTCCATTTGGTGGAACGTAACATACGGTCAAGTTTGAAAGAAAAGCTATGCTGAGGCAAATCCATTACTGAATTTGTTTTCATCAAAAAGAAATACTAAAAAATACATCGGTTTTCCCCTTGAATTCAAATTATTTACCGATAGGTGACTTTTTGTGATTTGCAGGATACCTCGTCGCGTGGAACTGGAATTACAACAGCTTTTTTTCCTTTTTAATTTGATAATGTGGCAGATCAATGGAAAATGTTCCTTGCGGATAGTGGAAATAATACAAAAAAAATGCAAAATTCCCCGTATCCTCATCTTCAGAATAAAATAACTTTTCTGAGAACTAATTTGATCTTGAACCCGCTGCGTTTTTCACTGAGTTACACGGTTGTTTGTAATAAAGCTGGAAATTCTTCCACTCACGTTCAGTGAGTGCTTTGCTTGCACAGCATAGAAAAGTCAGGCGTGAGAGTGAAAACAGAAATAGAGAGAGAGAATAACGATAATGGAGAGTAACGGTCAACCTCGTTCCCAGGGTCTCTCATCTTACCGCCCCCTGGAGCGAGCGAAGAGAGACCCTGGTTGGGTCTGGTCACGTGTCTCCCAGAATCTGGGAGATGACAATTAAATTATTGAAGGGATGGGCGGCCTAGTAGGAATTTTGTCTATACTTAGCCCACGGGAGTGCGGGATGTGTTGTCACCAAAGTAAACCAAGAACGATATGTTCTGCGGCAATGTCTGGCGGTAATATTCTGCAAACGCCGAGGAAAACTTATCCATCATCTAATAGCGGAAATCCAAGTCGCTGAAGGTTGTATGGTTCAGTGAAGGACGTTACATATTGTAAAAATCTCTTCAAGAAGGCGAATGGAGAATTACACACCGCGACCGAGGCTGTGTATGGAAGATCTTTGACTCAGCTTTACCTCAGAATGAAGTGCAGGTCTTGTGAGCGGCGATTAAATAATTCTAGAGAATTCAGGGCCTTTTAATTGATCTCTGAAAGCTAAGGTCACTTCGAAAGGAGCGTCAAAGGTTGAAAAGATCTATTGAAGTTTCACCGCGCCGTCGGCGCCCCGAACTTTGCAGAGCGCGAAGGATAATACAACGAACTCGTCGCGGTATGCATTTCGCCGTCGTTGCTGATAAACTGGATTTATCTTCGACCGAAAGGAGGCTAGAAGAAGAAAAAGAAAAAGAAAATTTTTATTGTGTCGTTAATAAATTAGTGTACGTGACTCCAACGGTTCGTGACAATTGTGCACATTGTCATTTAATTTTCGATCTTTCGACCTTTCTTTACTTCACGCGTGTTTCTGAGGGGCACTTTTTATGCTGTGTTATTAGAAGAAATGGAAATTATAAGTAGAGTGGAGTCGTTTGATTATGTTACAGCATATTTTTAGAGATCGCAGGTCTGCATGGTTTCCGCTGTAAACTGCACGTCACTTCTCAGAGTGACACCTCTGTATAAATTTGCCATGCCGTGCTTATACTTTGTTTAGGTTCGTTTCTATTGCAAGATATGTTTTAAGGCTCTAAGTATTGGCTCTCCAGGGACAAAGATTAAAATATTCCTTGAACATCAATTTGATCAAGTGCATTCAAAGAAGAAACAACAATTACTCCGGGATGAAATTGCGCTGCTCCACGTCCACAGTTGAAATGACTGACTTTCCATAAATCCAGTGGGTAAGACGGCAACACTGAAAATCAAGACCACTAAATTGCCTCGAGACAGACTTGCTTAACCTTTAGGTAAACGTTGGAATAGATATTATTCGAAATTTCAGCCTGAAAACTAAGTATTAATAAACGCCGCGGGTAATGGCAGTCGCAGCGCGATACTTCGAATTCGACAAAGCTCAACGTGACAAATTGCTGATTACAGAGGACCCCTCCCTGATGTTCTTAATTGTCAAAGAGGCACGTGACCAGACCCAACCAGGGTCTCTCTTCGCTCGCTCCAGGGGGCGGTAAGATGAGAGACCCTGGGAACGAGGTTGAGTAACGGTATCACCAATAGGCCATATAGGGCAGGGCAGGTTATTTTTGTTCCTTCCCGCCCTCTTCCCCCTGTCCCTATCCCTCTACGTCATGATCAGACATGCCCTGTAAACAGTTTGAAACGGAGTGGTTGGTATTGTTTGTTTTGCTTTTTTTTTTTTTTTATTCTTATCCTCGCCAATAATAATAGTAAACTTGAGATGATTTTCTTTGTTTTAAGTTTGAATCTACTGAAGTCAGAGGAACTGTTAAAGTCCACTGTGTGTAATAGCAGAAGGAATTAATTTGATCATTCTTTCCTCCTTAGCACATCACTCCTATTAGTTTACTTTATAAGAGATTCGCTCCGCTTCCGGACAAAATTAGTCAATGAAAAATATGACCTTGTTTTTGACTCAAAGCGAGAGGCAGCTGCAAAATCGCAAGTCATAAGCTTTGTCTAAATGATCACAGAAGCGAAACAGGTGAAACAGTGCAGTGGTCGCGCGGATACTCAACAAAACTCCCAACACCGAACAACTGAGAAAATAATGTCAACGTTCAAGATGAATTAAGCTGAGAACGCTCATGATTTGTTGGACAAAACGATATCCATTACAACAGAATTTATAATGTCAACTGAACCCGCAAAAATGACTGCACCCTACGATCCGTTTTGTCAGGCTATTAGTACAGGCTAGCTGAATAAACAGTGATATCAATGCTTAATATAGAGAAAAACGCCTCAGACGAAAACACAGTTACTGGCTACATGTGACAAAAGATCTTGAACAACATCGTTTCCCAAACTACGTTTTTTCGGACGCATACAGTTATATAACGGTGAGAAAGCAGAAATAATTAACCGTTCGCTCCGGGGTATCAGCCAAAACAGTTTACACTAAATTACACTACTTGATGAAGAGAGCTTTGTGGCTTGAAATTTATTTTGCTTCGTGGCTTTAGATTTCTTTTTCGTCGCTGTCGATAGATTGGTATTTTTCTACCCCTGGCGGTACTGACTAAATGAAAATGGCTTTCTGTTTTGTTGAAGATCTTTCCTGTTGCAGAAAGGACAAAGGCAAACGTCACGATAACCTTTCTCAAGATTCTATGATTCTATCATCTAGCATCATCACGCCATCTGGCAAGACATCAGTTTGGATAACGCATTTGAAGAAACAATGCAAAAACCACAACTCACGAATCATTAGACGACAATTTCAAAAGAGACAGGCACCGCATTCACGCGAAACGTCCCACTCTAAGAGAAGAGGCCGAGAGGAAAACTGAAACATGTGGGGTCCAGTTGGTTCCGATCCCTGTGGCGTAACGACCCAGCCCTAAAACCGGCAAAATTTAATCGAATAGGAAAAATCATCACCTCTTCCTTTTTACTTTTCTGGAAAGAGGCTTTTGAACTAGCTGTTTTTCTCTCACTTTCTGTGCTGCTTTGTTGACGGAAGAAGATGCACATACTGAGAGACGCCGGTTATTCGCTTTACTTTGTAAACAATAGCGGCACATTTTCGCACTTACTTGAAGAAACGTGACGCGTAATTGAATGGAACAAGCCGCAGAATCCGTTCTTTGTGACGATACTGTTTTTTGAATATCCTTGTTAAAGAACAAAACGTACTTGAAGCTCACAGCAAAGCACATTTTCAGCTCTCGTGAGCGCATGGCTTCCAAGGAAGCTTTTCCATGTGGTACCCAGATGACCCTCAACATTTGCACTAATCACGAAATGCGGTTACCACGATATTTATCATAATGTTATAAAGAAACGTCGACAAAGGAGAACAAAATGATTGAAGGTAACACAAACGTGTCTTACGCCTATGACGTCGAGAAACTTAATGTCACTCAAGTAAATTGCTCTAGTTTAGCTGGAATATAAATGTTTTCTCTGAAAGCATCCGCCAACTTATGATACCCCAAAGAAATCACTGATAGAATAAGAAAACAATGCGAGTTTAAATTATTTAAAATACAAACTATGAATGGCCATTAATAGGAACCTTAATTCGCAACTACCAATCATAAACGAATCATTGATCATAAAAGGAGTTAACTTCCAATGCTCTTACCGAATCCTGAGCCGTCTCGACCGCGAGCGTCCAGCTCCGTTTTCATGATTTGAACGTGGAGTTTTGAAGCTCTCGAAAAGAGTTGAACAGTTCTTTTCACAGGATGATTGTTGTTGTCCGTTTGGTTTTTTTGACTCTCAACAAAATTGCACATGTTTCTCTCGTAAATCTGGAATAACGAATGGAAAAAGAAAGGTTCGTTAAAGATCTTATCGTGCGTAAGTGAAGGTGTTGATCAGTGTGTCTTACGTACCGGAATGGACTTGTTTGTAGGACAAGGTAGCGATTCTCCGCTTCTAGTTTTCCAGCTCCGGCTATTAGCCGCAGGACTGGTGCTTAACGTTTCTGGAAGGCTGAAAGAGATATGGAGATTTTTATCAGCTTAGACTGAAAGAATTAGTAACACACGTGTGACTGGTTATCTGAAACAGGACGTTTTCAAATTGTCAAGACTTACAGGATTAAAATAAGACCACAAATACCCAAGGTTGACAGGCTTGCCTTCATCGCAAAGTAGCAGAGAGTACAAACCAGACTAGAAGCTTGCAAAGACATCCGATGTGAAGATGAATCAACGAGGTCTCTACAAATTGCTCGCTTTTATACTACTCGTTGCAGGTCGTAAGTGGGAGGTATTGCCGACATTTTATCACCGTATCGAGTGTAAATGAGAAGCTTGCAGATGAGAAGCGATAGCAGTGGGATTTTTATTAACGGTGTCCTGTTACGTTTAACCCCTGAAGTGAGAGAAAAGTCTCCATTGTTTAGGCAGTATGACAAATTGTTTTTCTAAGGATAAATTTCGAGGGCGGCGTTCCAAAAATACAAAAGTTTAAAACCAAAGAAAGAATAACCCGGATTATGTGGTAAAGTTTGAAATGAAGGATTTACAGGAAAGAAAATATTTGTTTTTGTCGTACCACAAACGAACGTTCACAAAGGTTTAAAACTGTAATATAATTGTATGCTCAGCTGAAGATTCAAATGACTCTTTAATTACGAAATAATTTTTGCTCATTTTATCGCCGCAATCATGATAACTGATCTGCGTGTAACGAACTTTCCATCATAAAAAAGCGAGCCGGAACACTACTTCTTCACCACTCAAACAGTACTTCTCAAACAAACAAGATTATACAGTTGATCGTCTTGCATTATTAAGTAAGAGCACTTGACTATACAAAGCTTATTCTTCCAGTTTAAAAAACAAAAATGACAGGGAAAAAGGATTTATTTAAGTCTGATTTACAAACCGTTTACGCACCCACACATTTCCCTTTTTCTTTATGGACCCGGGTTCGATTTGGTCCTCCGGAAAAAAAAATCGATCTTGATCAAAAACATCCCGTCTCGATTTTTCTCACGTGGCGGCGAGAAAATGCGGGCAAAACATGCCTGAAGCAACGTGCCGGGTGCTTTTCTGAATAATTTAACAGATGTTAATGAAATAAGTATCTAAAAGGATAGTTTAAATTAAAAACAGAACTAGAAGCTTTGGATCGATTTGGCAAGTTGTTTTGCAATTATTTATGGGATTAAGCAGGATCTTGTTTCGACTGATGACTAACGCAGAGCGGTTTGAAAATTCTCACGGTGATTTCTCTCACTTCGTGTTTATGCAAAAACGTCCAAACAGCCTCTTAATCAATTAGGTTTCTCCTGAGCCTTGTTATCTGTAACCTTTTCAACTGCAATTTCCGGTGCTAAAGCGCTCTTGTTTTTACACACTTGATACCTGAAGCCTTGTAACATGTCAGAATTATACCGGTAAAGGTGGTTGAATGCTATATGTGCTCCAAACTAAATCTTGTCTTTGGAAAAACAAAATGAGTCGCCGGTATTATCATAAAAGTATGTCTCATTATATTAAACATATCTAAGAGTGGGATAACTAGTTGTTACTGAGAGCATCTTTGTCCTCTGCCAGGATGAAGTACAAACTGGAGTTTTCGGTAGGGTTATCCTTGAGACTCCGATAGTCCCACCTTAAGTCTAGGCTCTTTTCTCTACGCTCAGGTCTTCTGTGAGATACCGACTTCCTCTTCCCTTTCGCCATTATTTGGATGAAGTCAAACGAAAAGTCTTTATACACAGTTCCTCTTTCCCAAACGGGTTATAGGGCTGGGAGACCTTTAAAAGCAAAAGCCATTACGCTTTGAATGTAGTTCTGAATGAACAACCGAACAATTTATTCAATTTAATACAATGCATCTGTTGCGACAAATTGTTTTCTTTTGTGGAAACGGGGACTTTCACATGCAAGGCGCGCAATTAGCTAGTTGTCTGTCAAGACACACATGGTGTTGATGTGAGCTTTTCGGCAAGAAGTGGCTTTTGATTGAGAAATCTGCGCTTTGTGAGACGAACATTTTCCTTGCCAAATTCCTTTGGTCTCTCCGAAATTGACGCGTGCGACCTGTTCCCTTTCTGCATGGTGAGGTTGTTGAAGAACATTAATACTCCCACTCTCTCTCCGCAGTGCAGTTTTACAATTTTTAAAAGGTCATATAAATGTAGTTTGACCACCCAAGATGAGATTGGATACGGGACTTGATCAGCATTTGTTTTACTGTCCTCATTATGAAACTCTTTATTCTCACAAGACAATCAAAGTTATGGAACAGATAACCTGGGTGCAGACGTCTGCTATATCACGTCTGCACGCAGGCTATAGAACAGATTAGGTCTGAACAGGATATAAATGAAACCGCGCGAGTATGGTGGGAAACTGAAGAATAAATGACTGTTCAATCTATGTATAACAATGGTCACTATGCAAATATATGAGAGTGAGTTTTGGTCGTGGAACATTGGGATAATCTGACATCTGTTTAAAGAGTTCATCATGTCACACGTTCTATTGTCGGAAAGAGACAACCAGGAAGTTGTGAATTTATCCTCTTAGTTGCCGCAGGCATAATCACGCATAACCAACAGGATGATTTAATTTTCGAGATTTTGCCAGAAATATCATGGTTCAAAATCCTTCTCGGTTAGACTTAATCTGTATTAAAATTACAACAGGAAGGCTGACTGCTGAAAGGAAAAGAAACAGAGACTGTGATCGTTATATGGAGGACTGTGTTATTCACTTATTAAAGCGAAGCCGTTCAGCTTTGACCAAAACAGCCGAAGTTTTTTTAGAGTGCATTGGTCCACACTTATGGGGGCACGGTGAATTATACCGCCAATAATCAAAGAGCAAAGGGCCGAATGCGTGGCTGATCTCCCGGGATAAACCGGTATTTCACACCAAGTCGGTGGGACATACGAGTATTCCAGTTGATAGAAAGCGCGCTCAAAACGTTTGCGTCAAAACAACAGTGCTTCAACTGCTTGATGCCGCTTTGTATTCCTGAGTGGAACATCGTAAAATTGATGCCAGATGAGGCTTCCTTCGTCAAGTATCCGACAAGGATAATGGTAAGTTCTAAGATCACTTTACTTTTGTTGTATTGATATCCATAATGTATAATAGACAACACGACGGCAGTCGCCTCTCATCGTCCATAGCCATAAGAGAGACGGCTGATTAGGAATGCATTCCAGTGCGGGCTAACAATGGTTCTCCTTGTAGCTCCTTGTGATCAAAACCATCTCTGAAATATTGCCGTGGAACCCCATGGTATACTTTGTGTTACGTTGCTGACTAGTTGTATTACCCTTCGCACAGCACCGGCAGAAGAGTGATCATCCCAGTGGCGTTCTATTTATTTCCTGAACATAATCATTGAAGAATTAAAGATTACTGAAATACGTGTGTACGGCCGGGGATCTTGCAAAGCTTGTTACAATTAGCAAAGAGAGTCACGACCACAGCTATGCTATAAAGATAAATGAGGATTATCTTGGAGAAATTAAAATCCAAAATGCGAACGTGATTTTGCCTCTCCCAGTCGTACAATGGGTTTGGTTTCCGCTGCTCCCTCGTGTCCGGTCGGAGGGGAAGTCAGCGGGAAGACCAGCGGCGCATTGCGGGCTAATTTCTATGTGGACTAGGAATTTGTTTTCGAATTTACCACGTTAGCGGTGGTTAACAACAAATATATTTTTTAGCTGATTCCGTCGTGTGCAAAATTTAACTTGAAATTAGCTTCGACGAGTGTGACTGGTAGAAATTCACGATCAAAACATAAGAATTTATTGCGGAATCCATAGCATGATTTCTGTCCAGCCGACTTTTATAAAATATTTTTTTTTTAAGTGCGAGAGTGCTTCAGGATAAGCTATTGCTTAGGGACACTGAGAAGAGAAAGTTTACAAGCCGAGGATAAGAACTCTGGTGATCTTCTTTAACGTGATAATTTAGTACTAATATATGAAATGTAAATGAACAACTAAGTCGATTCAACTTTAAAGCTTAACTTGGAATATCTCAGTTGGAAAATCATGCAACGAGAAGAGAAAGAGGAGTCTTTCCCAGCATGGAAGTATCAGTGAATTTGATTGTGTCCCCGAAGTTATAAAGATTAGTCAGAAAACTGTTTGTCTGACACACGCCTTTGTTGTTATGGCCTTTTCCAAATTTTACGAAAATACAGCGCAAGAGAAAGCCCAGTAGACAGGCCAGAAACACGCACGTGTAAGTAAGTTGTTGTGCGCAATTCTTATAGAGCCTGAAACATTTGGTAATCTAAACGTGCTAACCTATAAAATTGCTCCTTTTATGCTGGATCCTTGCCGTGTTCTACAACAGATTCACCGATACCCGTGCAAAGAGTTTGAACTCCAGGGGGAGGCTTCATATAAAAAGGACAGGGATGTTCGTCGCACCTTTAGGGGTTGAAAAAGCGGTTTTGGTACCTCTCAGGGTGTTCAGCCTCAAAAGGTCCATAGCAGTACCTTTTAGGGTATTGAGCAGAAAAAATATTATAGGAGATAATTTATTTGACAATCAACTTTACGCGATCGAAGGTATTCAAAGCATCGTCTTTATCGTTATTGAAAATTATGAGTGTCAGTAAATGAATTGTTTCAGAATTGGTACCTCGAAGGGGTGAGAAGAATTTGAAGCCACGCCCACAAAGCAGGATCTTGGTAACTCTTAGGGGTTCTTTTCTAAATTTCCGATGAGCAGCCCCCTCCTTTTTATATAGGAGTCCCCCCGGGGCTTGAACTAACTAATCAGACCCGATGTTCAAAATTTCCCACCCTTTTTTATGACATCAGCTTTCTTTGAATCGAGACTGGTTTATCAAGGAAGTTAATTAATTCCGAGATTACTTTGGATTCATGAGAGTCGAAAGAAAACAACAGCATATGGTGAGCTTAAAGGTGAGAACCTCTTTGTCACCTTCCGTTGTACAGTTAAATCGAAGTTTCGGCCATTTCTCTAAATTATTAAAGAACAAAAATTGAATATTTTAGAGAAAGTCTTTTGGTGGAAATTCTCGACGGAAAAACTCGGTAATTTTTTAATTTGTGTGTACCTGGAATTAATTTAGCTCGAAGAGAATGAGTTTCATTAAGTTTCGTAGTTGGTGTTATTGTAATCTGGACGGTTATCTTGGTTTAGGCTTAGTGTTCTGGCCAGGTCAAATACTAAAAAGGAATTTTACCCGGCCTTTTTCCAGGAATATTTTATTTCTATTGCTGGAATGTTCTGTTCTTAATTTATAGTTATACTTTCTACTAACTATAGTCACAGCAGACCTTATTTCTTTAGTGGAGATCACTGGCATATGGACAGTTTTACCTAATGTTAAATATCTTCTTTCACCTCACACTTCTTGGTAAATGGAAGTACACTTTAATTAAGAAAAGGTACTTATCCTCAGAAACACTTAAAAAAGTCGGCTTCCTTCAGAGGAACTCTTGTAACACGTATTTTAACACTTACTGAATTAATTTCTGTTTTGGAACTAATGACTACTTTTAAAACATTAAAATATTGAAAAGGCCTAACCAGTAAGACCACCTGTCTTCTTCAATAAGCTGACCGAAATTGTTGTTTGTTAGAGATTGCATAACAATCTTTGTTTGAGTGTTTCCGTACATTGCTGTGACTTATATTTTGATTAAATTCTGGAAAAACAATTCTTGTAGTTTTTGTCACTCTCGTTGTTTTATTTTGGTCAGACTCTCTTGGAATCCTAGAGAACATGAAAAAGATTTCAACTTTGTTATTTGATAGAAGGAAAATACGGAAATGATTCTCGTGCGCAAGCGCAGTACTACTTAGCGTGGACTGAGCAGGCCTTTACGTAAGCCTAGATTTCGTGGTACGGAGTGTCAGTTTGATACTTGATTGACAGTTTCTACCAGGTCAATATAAAAGAGCCGAAGCAGGGTTTCAGGTTCAGAAGTGTAAGAGATAGCGTTGTTACAAAATGAATAAAAAAGAAAAGGATTAAAATAGATGTTAGACGTCCATTTGCATGTGGAAGAGGTCGTTCCCCCCACGATCATTCTTTAACAATATCACCCAGTTGAATAAAGATTCAGTAAAATATCAGCCAAATTAAGTAAGAAAAAAATAGTCCTGAGTTTCATTATTGGAACTTTTAAGTCGTTAATTCGGTATACTTTTAAGTAATAGTTCCCTGTGCATCTTTGAGGCCGGGCCTTGAGATACTCTGCGCGGATTGTTGCCAGCGTGTGTGGTCATTCCCCTTTAACTTCTCTTCCATTTGTTGTGGTATAATATTGACAATAGATAAAGGACGAACGTAGTTCTTACCTCATTACTGGTGTTCGTTTGTGAAGTGCGTTAGATCCCTAGTTAGATATCAACTTTGTACACATAAGACACAAGCAAACTCAGATTTACTCTTACTTTGAGTCGCTGTTTTCAACTGGAACATTGTTTTCGATGTCACTCAATAATATACAGTAAATTCATATTATACAAAGCAAAAAAACATCAATAAGCCGTACATTTATGATCTAATATAGTGCAAATGTAAGTGGAAAGAATTACATCGGAATTATTTATAGAAATGAATTTTACACTTAACATCCATGATGATTATCCATATCTTGTAATGGCGGATAATCGCACTCACGATCGCTATCGAGCCCTATCCTTTTTACCAATAGTTTGTTATGACATAGGTGACGACTCAAGGGTCAGCAACACTCTTTACTCACGCCATCTGCGAAAGTCGCTTTTTATGTCAAAAAGTAAGAGCTTTAAAGAGGACAATATTCTTCTCTAAGTGAAAGTATTTCAAAGCCAAGGCAATTTCCCCAACGAGCACAAACATATGAATAACCAATCATGGTTTAATTTAGATCTAATTGTTGCCTTTTAGCACAAAATAATAATTCTCTCGTGCAAACGCCGAGTAATTCAATTAAAATTAAGCAGCCTAGTCATAGTCAGGCGTCGTTATTGAATTCTTTGGTACTCGGTGCAGTTACAAGATTGATGATGCCTTTTGACGCATTTCGGATTTCTTTCTTTTCTCGCTGAGTTTAGCAACTGGTTCATAAGTCTCCTCGATGGCTAATTCCCTCTATGAGACTCGCCTGCAGGGAAACATGGTAGTTGTATCCATCAAAACAAATATCCAGTCCAAGATGATGGATATACTTACCATGATTCCCTGCAAGCACGTCTCGTAGAGGGAATTGGCCATTAACTCGTGGTAAGTGCTCTAACTAATCACTGTGCAAAGCCAAACCCAACAACAAAACCAATCGCCAATCGCCATTAACAACGCATGGCACTCCTCGCGCTTGCCATGTCACCAGTTGCCAGTTTTTCGTTCGAGTTCTGATTGGCTCGTTGCACTTTGCGCAGCGGTAACACAATGATTTCTTTGCTTTCAGTCCAACCGCAGTCATAACAAACTTATGCAAATTCCCATAGCTCTTCCACGTTTTGTCAAATCAATTTTCAGCGGTCGTGCTGCCGTCCGACCTGCATTTGTCTCCATGCAATTTCTGCTCGTTATTCTAAACTGATAATAAATTTAATCCAGCTATAACGAGGAGTTTTCCTGTACTTCACCTATTCCAACTTTGTTTAGCCACTCTTAAATTTATGTAACGAATTTAAAGATCGATTATGAAGACTCTAAGTAACTGAAGAACATCGCCTAAAGCATGCATGATCATGCTCATGCCAAGAGATTAGTTTCTTCGACTAAAGACTCTTTTGGTGTGACCTTTTCCAGGCTCGTAAATTGAGAGAACAGAATCGTTGGCTTGAAAGATTACATGTAGGAAAGCTGGTCTCTTCGACGCTTTTTCTAGAATCATGGGTGGCAGTTATTTATGAAGAATAAAGTACAGGCTAAAACAAGTGGACAAGGTTAAGAAATAGCAGTACTTAGGGTTTATCTTTCCTCTGTTCCCTGCGCTGCTCTTTCCGAAGCATTTTTAGCAACCTGTTCTTAGATCGCAACTTCATTTTCTTCTCTCTCCTTTTAATCTTGGCTTTTTGTTTCTTTGTCTCTGGGTAGCCAGGGTGTGGCATTTTCCTTGTCTTTTCTTTGTTATTATCGCCTTCCTTAGCTCTGTACGCGCGCAGCAGCTGCTCAATGTGATCACGAAGTCCGTGATAAAGTGACTCTTGGACATTTTTTGTTTGAATAATGATCTTTGAAGCTCGTTCAATAAATTGAACGGGTTTTTTTCCCCTCTGTCCCTTGTGTCCAGGCCTCATCGTGCCCTTTTTTGACACTGCTATCGTCCAGCTCTCGTTGTAAGCCGAAAGGAATTCGGTGTAGTGGTTTTCCGCGTACTTCTCGTAAAAGACGCATCTTTTGGACTTAGTGGCCTGTAAGAAAGAACCTCTCTTTTAACCCATACATTAAATAAATTCTCAGTTGTGAAAGTATAACGGAATTACATATGGTGCTGGTTTAAACAAATACTTGTAAACTTCTCTATAGTGCGCTAAATTTCGAAAATTGTCTCGCTAGTTTGTTCACAAGAAGCTCTATGTTACTTGAAAACACCCTCCAAGAGGAACAAAAAGAAAGACAACTACGCTCTTAATTAGTTCTCGGAGACAGCCTTATCAGCTGGACACAACACAATTGGCTTAAGGTAAAGCATACGAACCAAGTGGCCCATCAGGCCGGAATTTATCCCGGTTTCTTTAGCGTGAAGCGACTAGGAGTATTTTTACTCCCCCCTCGAGGGGATCCTAGTCCATCGCAGGGTTACCCCCCAGCATTAAGTTCGCCGGTACCCATTTATATACCTGGGTGGAGAGAGAGGTACTGTGAGAGTTAAGCGTCTTGTCCATGAACACATTGCAATGTCCATGGCCAGGGCTTGAACCCGGACCGGTTGATCCAGAGACGAGCGCACTAACAATGAGGCCACCACGCCTCCCTAAAAAGTATGGGGTGAGTGTCTGGAAACTGTCGACTGAACGGCCAAACTTTTAACTGCCGACTGAACACTACCTAACCCGCTTTGATCTAGAACTGAACGAGCAAAATCTGAATAACTTAATTATAAGTAGACAGAATTTTCAGGGACACCTGGCTAATAGGCAAGCGACGGTCAACATTTGTCTTATAGTTGACAATGGCCAAACTGATAACTGAAAAGTTGGAAATGGGCAAAGATTTAGAAATTAACTGGAGACTCAAGTGTCAGACGAATATAATTTTGAAATGGGTAAACCATGTTATTTTGCTGGAGAAAAACGATTTGCTCCTTTGTTTTTTGTTCATAATGAGGGTTGAGCATTATTTAAATTTGACGGTGATGTGGATATTCTAACGTGGAGGTGCACTGACACCCCAAAGTCATTAATTAAATAATAATAGGTTCAGCATTCAAGGCGTGTAATCATGGCTGTCATTTTTGGCACCGAGTAACATCTAATTTTGTCATGATCATTTGAGGGAGAATTCATGTTTTGAACTTGAAGGGCAGTCAAAGGCAAATCTTCTTGTAATTACTTTGACTTTTTGAGTGACGTTTCCCTCAGAGACGCATTTTTACTTCTGGTTGTGTGTTCTTAAATTTTGTAATTTTACTTTGGAATTTGACTTGTAGTTAAAAAAAGGTAAAGGTAAATTGCGAGATAAACGCTTTTAAAAGCATTCTAAAACACGCCCTGTGCTAGAACACAGCTATTTTATAACAGTTGGAGCCTAACCAGTACTTCTAGCAAGTGTATCGTGTTTCGAGATTAAAATTAAAGCGCCTTTTAACTTTAAGAACTTTCAACTATTTTTATTGGTTTAGTTAAGTAAGATTAGAGGGTTGTGACTATTGAAACTGATAAGATAACTATGTAATCTTTTGGGCGTCTTCGTGCCATTGCTGAAAAAAGTGAATAGCTACTTAAGATGGACATCATGCAAAATTTCATTAGCTCGAGCTAGCTCGTAAATGTAGCCTGCGTACAAAACCGTTAATTGTGCTGTTGAAATGAGCGGCCAAGAAAAGCAAGTTCGTTTGAGTAAATTTGGACTGACCTTGACACCAATCTTTTGTTGTCACGAAACCGTATGACACTCGCATCAATAGCGTAAAGTTTGCAAAGAAGATAATTTGGAAGTTCAGGTGGCCATACACGTTTTGACATGTTCAAGAAATCCGTTTGACTCTCTTTTGTCCTATCTACAGGGAATTTTCCCATGCGTGGGCTATATTGACAATGTGTCAGTCATATCCAAACATCTGGGCATCTTAATACGAGGTAATTCTTTCAGGTTGCTGTGAGTTGATTGCAATGTTTCTCAATTCAAAATTCACCTTGGTAGAAAGACACCCCTAAGATGCAAGATCTTAATTTTTTGCCGGAAAAACGAAATTTCCCAGAAAAAACTGTCTTCCCGGGCCCGCTTCTAATGCAAATTTGCCGTATTCCCATGCACATAATCCTTCCTATTAACAAAGAATACACAGCATTTTGTAAACATTGGGCGCATAAAATAATGAAATAACCATAAGTAATAAGAGCTACCTTTCGTCCGATCAACGTTGCGTTCCTTTTAATGCACAGGTAATAATTAGTTAACGCTCCGCGGATCCGTACTCGCCCAAAGTTGTCGGATTCGATGACCAACTTAGCTGCAAACAAAAAAGAGAGGACACACCAGTTAGCGGCCATTTTTAATTTGTCAAACACCTCCTTCTGTTTGTTTACACAGGCTAAATTCAGAAAATTCTTTCGGAAACTTTCACATTGTGTCTAAGCACAGTTTAATTTATGATGCGTGTTACAGTTTATCAACTTGGGATAACACGCTTCTTAATCCTTCATGCTTTCCGACCTCAATTCATGATCGCTTCACTGAATCTTGTACTGTTTCTATACCCTAAAAGAAACTAAATTAGCTACATGGAGAACGAAGCTGCTGCACAATTCTTTGCCAAATTTATTTTGAAATAATGTATTGTTACTACTTTAACGTGGTTCTTGTAATTGTATGCGCCACCTTAGGAAGGCTCACGTTATGTCCAGCAAAGCACAGGCAAATTCCTTGCTGCCAAGACCCCCAGCGTTGACAGAGTTGCACTAAAAGGCTTGATTGGGATCTCATAAAGCTATCATCGTTATATCCTGGCGCCGCTTTAGCGCAAACAATCGCTGACTGGACATAAATAGATTAAATTCCTTGCCTTATGCGATGACCTTAGTGTTTCTGTAGGGATTAGACTTTTTGCCGCTAATAAGGCTCGCTCTAAGACAGTGCACTGTTCTCGGTCATCAGCTACCCATCCTGTTCAACCCGGAATAAAGTACATTGTCAATGCCGTGTGCATGCTTTTTCCCACAATTTAATGATAGCATTAGCTTTTAACATTGCTCTGCTAAAATTTAGCTCATATTTATCCATGCTAAGCGCTTGTCGAACCGGTTACGTAAATGAAGTGCTTTTCACACCAAATAAAAGTAGCGCTCGGAACTTTTGAAACGGCTCCCGAAACCTCGCTTAATACTGGTTATTTATCTTGAGCTGGTAAGCTCTGAAGAATAAAGCAATAAATATAGGTAGTGCTTCTAAACGGAAGCAGAAAATAGTAACACTGTTGGAAAATTGTCTACAGAATATTTTGGATACGATCCTATTAAATGCCTCTTGTGAAACGTGTGAAAACGATGTCATGATCCACTGTTATGATGCGCTGCTATACGTAACTTTAGCACTTGATATGCGTAATCGCTTTACCTCGTTTGACGCCATTTATTTCAGTGTGTCAAATGAAACGTTAGGTTTCATCTTAGTCTTAACCCTTTCAACTTGCATCGCAAGCGATTAGTTAAGTCAATTACCAACAGCCCACAACGAACAGCAAAAACAATAACTACGTACTACAATTCATACGTGAGAATTTGCGATGGGGCTTTCGTGAACTCGAAGTTGCCATTTCCCTGCTGAGTTCTCCACCGTGAGGCAATTATCCGCTTATCGTCTGGAAATTTTGACTTTAATGTTTATTACGGGAGCGACGCCAGAGTTTTGCCTACCGTATTTGTCGCCATCTCTTCCTAGAGCGTCGATGCGCTTTCCATGTATGCGAAGGTGACTCCGACTGGACCTCGAATACAGCTGCGTCTCGCGGTGGAAAGGTAGGCTCCTCGTATCGCTTCTTCTTCTCTCTGCCCTGACGTGGTCTCTGAAGTAGTATTCCTGTGGTTGCCATTATACACACGATGGTTATCTAACGCCAGTTAACAGTATTTTTGAATGAGACAATAAGTAATTAACTCAGTCCTCCTACCTCGTGGCTTCTTCCCAAAATGAAGGCAATCCGACAAATCCTTAAAAAAGATATCAGAAGTTAAATGATGTTGTACGCAATCGATTTTACTGGCGCAAAAATCGCACAAAATTCGACTGTAAGATCGAAAGTGTTCCTTTCACATCCTTTGGATGCGAAATCAAGGCAACATCTTGTATATATCAAGCGAATCGCTGCTCTATACTTACAGTGAAAACAACAGCAGGTGAAGTTTAAATGTCGCTGTAGACATCACATTCATTTTGTCTCAAATTGGAGCGCGAGTTACCAGCCGATCGAGAAAAACACAGCGAAGAGGAGAGAAAAATGTCCAGCATTCCAAAAACCCACACTCCTTGGTCCTCTTTCAATTATACCCTTTGTGATCGACCGCAAGGATGCCGCCTTTCTTTTTTGTGTCGTTTTTGTCCCATTATAACGTGGTGAGAGTTTGTACGTACCATTTTTGATATGCAGATAACAAAATTAATTAAGGTAATCGCTTACAATTAGAGTTGCGGTAGGTGGGCATGTCTGGTCTCCTTAAATAAACAACACGGGAGAAATGGAACAATTGAGTCGTCACAAAACGCCGCCACGTTTTACACGACTTCCACTGCATGCCGTTATCACGCCTGAATTTTGAAGAGAAATCGGAGCTTGGAATGCCAACTTTTGACGTGACAGCATTAAAAACTTGGCTCAATTATCCCATTTAAGAACGAATTAAGATGGGCGTGAAAGGGGGGCGGTAGATGAGCGTTATTGTATCATCACTGCGTAAACAACGTGTCAACATATCACTTACGAAAATTTCTATGGGAAAATTAGGCATGATCGATCCAATGCTGTCACAGTTTTTTTTACGTTACGTGTATAAATTTTAATGAAACTTGGCACCTCGGAGACACAATCAACTTCCCTGCGCACTGATTTCACGATCGTTTAGAGGAAGAAGAAGGCAGTACCTGCTGTTTGGCTACAGTGTTCACACGCAAAGCCATTGAGAAATCACAAGGGTGCAATCATATCCTGCTGAGATAATGAGCATTATAGAACTCATTCGAGGCCAAACGATATCGCTAGAGGACTAAACTGTGAGTTTCTAGGAAAACATACCAGCTTATTTGCTCGGAATAAGTTAATTTATAAACATTAAAGGTTCTCTCACTTGCGTGTGTAAGATTTTTGTCTGAGCTATTTAAACCTTTAAACCGTTTTGACGGTCTGACATTTACAAGACTACTCTCTGATCGACTGGTTAAAATTGCCTATTTATACGAAGAATGAAAATGAAACCGATAATTGTTTTGCGGTCATGTCATCTCCCTCTTGGTTTTTTATTTTTAGGAACGTGCTATTTGCTCAAACCTATGTACCAAAAGAAATCTTCGAATGGAATAGAACCGAAGTCGATATGAAGTTTGTTAAACTGTTTTAGAAGACTACGTTTCGTAAACTCCCCACAAAAAAATAATCGTTTTTACATGCATTTGTTTAAAGTGGTTCTTCATGATGTAGTTTTGGTTTTAGAAACGCGATGATTCCAATTTAAATAAACTCTATCCCACACGTTGATGTTAATTGCTTAGCTGATTGCGTGACTTAATTTACAATTATTTTTTTCCCAGAGTGCTGTGCGCTACTCAGTCCGCTTGCAATCATCTACACTGACTCTAACAGTTTAATACAAAGGAGTTAAAACTAGACGTTCATTTGTCTACTGATTTTTGGCTCAAAATGATAAGCAAAGATAAGTAGAACGTCTTGAACGGAAACTCTTTACTGTGTTTGGATTCAGCCATGACAGAGCCGGATAAAAACTGCAATGAAAGCATTACATTGGTGCAACAAAGATATAAGGCCATCATTTCTATTTTTCTGTAATTTGTTATTAATAGTGGATACCATGAAAACCATACTCTTGGGTCAAAACTGCTGCATAGAAGCAAAACTAACTTACAATAAGAGGCTTCTGATTGAAGTTTTTCTTTTGCTAGTGGTTGAAGGAATAATCCGAACAGAGCTTTTTTTCCTTTTTCTCTTTCTTTTCAAGTGTTGCATAGTTCACAAAATATTCTGTGCTAATAACCAGAAACTATTTACTTAAATCTCGACCCAAGTAAACCAAAGAAGAGCAAAGAAGGCATATGTTTCCGGGGAAAAAAAAATCTGCAAATTGTCACCGATCTTGTAAGTCTTTGGAAATCCGCGTAGTCCACGATCAAATGCTGACGTTCTGCCTCGGTAGTCCTCCAGGTTCTCAGCAACTTCTTAAAAGCTGTGCATCCGAGAGTAACTTAAGTGATGTTATGAGCTTTTGACTCACTACAGCTGGCTCGTGCTCCGCCGGACGATCCAGCGTAATCCTAGTGTTGTGATTTTCAGTTGTGATATTATCAAAATTACGGGGGAAAGGTTATTAGCACCTGCTACGTAACAAGGGAGAGGAGGTGATGGCAAAGTTATATACGCAGGTGGGAACAGAAAATGAATTACGAAACATGCCAGTTTCTACAGTTAATCTTACCGTCTAACAAGAACTTAATAACAAGGGAAAGGAAAGCAAAATGCAAAATTAACGGTGGTTAAATTACCTTTCTTAATATATTTGGAACTCGAAGACGCTTTTGGAAGGCGAAAGGGGCATACATAAACTGAAAGTTGGCCCCTTCTTGGAGGAAATCAAGGCCACATAGTTTATACCATTTTGTAGCAAATCCATTGCCGGTGTGTAAGCATATACAGCTATAATATATGTGTGATATTTTATCCCTTGCACTGAAAAAAATTCAGACAATTTTACAAATTAACGCACCCTCAAGTAATGACCCAAAGTTAACCTTTGTATGAAGCTCATGAGTGATTTTTCCGGGAGAAAAATATCTGTTTATGAGTAGAAACGGAAAATGTCTGCTTCTCCCCAGAGCTTGTCATCTTGTCATCTTCTAATCAACCTTCAGTGAAGGTCAAGGATGACTTGAGTGTTAATTTGGTTTTTATGAAGAACTGATTTAAGTTTCTTTCCTTTCTGTGTCGACTCACGGTGAGCGAAAAAAATAAAATAATAAAATTATTATTGAGTATCCTGACTCGTACACGAAATTCTTCTGGAACAGTAAAATGAATACATTAAGTGAATTATTAAAGGAGAGCGAATTCAAGATAGCGAACTCAAATAAGTTCTTAGCGATTTATCCACAACGCGTGAACGGAATTTGAAAAAGCTGGCAGGCTTTTTCAATTTGACATGAATCTTCATTGTACATTCGTAACTCATCGTAACACTCCTTTAAGGCTTAAGTGCATTCATATAGTAATTTTAAACAAGAGTAGACCAATAAATTTCAGTTTTATCTATGAAAATTTGTCTCAGTTAGGCATTGAATTTTCGAGGTCATGTTCATGTCAGTTTCCTTTTAAGGACGGCGAGCGCGTGGGAATGTTTGAAAGGGTGCGCACAGTGACGACAATTAAGAAAATTATCAAGTATGGGACCGTATGGGGTGATAATGATACCTCTCTCCTAACCCCGTACGTAGAATTGGTTTTATCCAAAGACCACACTGTAAACGTTTGCGTGCGTGCTATTTACATGTGGTTGCCTCCGTCTGTACTTAGTGAGACATATTTTATTGCTGATAAGTATGAGTAAGCACTTCAAAAATCAGAGAAATCAGCGTAGATAGATAGATGAGGCCAGTGGCTTTAGTAATTCATAATTATTGTTAGCCTCTTAGACCCTAGCTATCTAAGATACAAATCCAAGCATTGTTACTTTTCATTATGACAAAACAATTGCTTACTGTAAGATCAAATACAAAACAGCCTCAACTTGTTCATAAACTCGGTTTTAAGAAAGAAACGCAGATTTAAGTTGAAATTTTAGTCCCTCTGTTAAAAAAAAGAAAAGAAAAGCAATTGAAAATGACTTTTCTTACCTTTAAATTTGCGTGCGAAAATCTTCAATTCCCAGGAATCTGTGAGCAATACAATGCGAGTCAGGAGGATAGCAGAATCAAGAAGAGGATACCGTTAATTTAAAATCTCTCAACTGGTACTTTCAAAAATCTCTAGAAACCAGACACGAAATATCTGCCTGTTTTTTTTTTTTTTTCAATTCTTTAGTTGAGAAGTTTAAACTTAGATACATGTAAGGCAATCAAAAGAAATTAAACTGGGAAGGGAGCACCGCTGGCCCACATGGGTGTTCATATCTAATCCACATGCAGCAGTTTTAGACCTCTTCAAAACGAGTGTGTCAATTGGTTACCCACAATAGCGTAATGATGAAAGATCAAAACCAAGCTAACATGCCCCACCTCGACAATTTAATTAACAAGGGATGAATTCACTGGGCGTCATCGACAACTACCGCAATTTCTCACGAAACCTTTAAGACCACACACAGTTTTTAACGTCAACTGGGATAAAAATCATTGCTCCTAACTTACTCTTACTGAAGTTTTTAGGAATCAAGTCGAAGGAATGATCAGATTCCACTGCAACTGAGGTTTCCAGAGACCAACAATCGAACATTCGCGATCTGCATAAAGTGTTAAAGGCTTTTGTTTTAATCTGTCGTGTGTAATGATCTGAAGGTTGAATTGACGTATTTACATCATTTATCCATCATGGTGGATCACATTTTAAACCGCTTATTTTCAAATGCCATTATCTGCCAAATGTGCCACTCAATCGATTATTGAAACATTCCGCGTTGCTGTTATAGAAATTTCATTGTTAGTTAAGCAGAAGACCTCAGTTCTCTTAATAAACTGACTCCCCAAGCCAAACTTATCACTTCAAATCAGTTTCCTCTTAGTTCTCCCACCAAGAATTATGATTTTCGGTGTTAAACTCCGTCATTCATATGATTAAACGCCCGACTTTCGTGCACCACACCAAACAAACATTTTTTTTTTATCGCGGGAAAAATTATTATCTCTGAAGTAGTTAAGGTTATACGTTCCATGTGGAATTAAATTGCCCAATCTGACATTAAGTTCATCGATAAAGATAAACTAGTTTTAATCGAACTAATAAAATTACATCCCTTTTGATCGCAAAAGCTCATTTCTGAAATCACCGAGGGGATAATTTTATCACCGGTGAAGCATTATCTTCTTGATGACTTACCACCTTGTAAATCTTTCCTGTTGTTCAGTTCATGACTGAGTTATTATTATAAACTGGACATCTCTCTATCGAATTCCCAGCCACACCCATAAACCATGGACCAAAATAAGTGACCCTGGTAAAACTGTCTATCGATCAAGAGAATCTCCCACGGAATTTTAAGCGTTTATTTTACTCTTCTAGCACTGTGAGGCTTTTTACGGTATATGCACGATCGACACTTTCAGCAACCAAAAAGATGATACGTTAGTGCATTAGCCTTTAGGATAAAACATTTTATTTTAAGTCGCAATTGATAAAGAGGGAACTCTAACGTTACAATTTTATTGAATTGGTTTCTAAGAGTGTGGAATGCTAAGCCTGCTTATTAGTTTCAATAAAACAAGACAATCAATGTAAGAAACTAATATTTTGAGTTTGTGCTGTTCGCGTCTCTTGCTAGACGTCTTTTCTTGCCATAATTTCACTTATACTACATTTACCAAGTGTGCATAGCTACATGAACTTTTACAATTTATTACCCAGGGGAGACTTACCAGTAAGTAAAAAAAAATCAAATCTTCTCATAGGAAATGAATGGAGACTAGTCGAGATTAGTCATCTCAGTTTATTTAACTCGTCAACATTAGACTTCGCGATTGAATCTCAAATGCAGCAAATATAAGACCTGAGAAATGGGGTGACTAGATGTGCTGTAAATTGGATAGAACTGGGAAACGCACGGGTAACTATCACCCTCTCGTTATCGGCTGAATGATTAGTTGTTGGCATGACAGATTTGGGTCAGGTACTTTACAACTGAGCTATCTTTTAAGATTGAGGAAAATATCTGTTTAAAAAAATCTGAGCAGGGTTAACTCACTCTTTGAAACTGTCGCCATCTATCCGGCAACCGTCATGTAGTGAGTCAATAAGCTCCCTTAATTTTGGAAAACTAAGGCATCGGACAAAAAATTCATCAATCAGTAATTGTACCTGTATATTCGTCAGTTTGCTGGAGAATATACACTCGTGATCTGTAAAAAGAACTTCCCTTTATTCTTGGCTCCTCACGTAAAGGTTTCTGAAGTGTCGCTAACGAATTCAAACCTCTGTTGTCATACTTTTGTTATTAAACAACCATATCTGTTTATCTCAAATAATCGGCTACTTGTTTATGGATAATAATATCAATGGAGAACTGTCCATCCTGGTGAAGTCCTATGCCATACTCCCTGCCATACTCTGGCACTCCTCGTAAACTCTTCGGTCAGTTATACGTCTCAAAAATCGATAAACCTCCCCAACTCGACACTGAAAAGAAACTTAAACTAAATTTGTATCATTTGTTTTACGGAATATTCTAAGAAACCCCAACGCCTGCAAGAACTTTTCAGTAGCTTTCCTTTTTTTAAATGTCAAATAACAATGCAATATATTTTTATGAGACGTGCACAAAAGTACTGCCAGTATCAACTTTATTTCATTTGGGTTTTTACATATGTTTTTGGGACAGGAAGACTTAAACTCAATACCTGAGTGCACATTCTCACCGAATGAAAGACGCTCCTTTTTTTGTGTTATCGATGACAATCAACTCAAGGAAAGTCCTTCCATAGTTTTAGCTCTGAAGGAAAAACGAACAAATGGGCCACTTTTATCGTCTGAAACACGAAGGCCTGTCTCTTGGCATGGAATTCCAATTTGCGTTCAGTTTGTTTGCACGACATATAAAAACATGTACAAAATCTATTTTGGGACCATTTTAGTTTTTGTAAAACCATTTTGAAAATAAAATTATAATATAGAATTTTCGGGCCACTAATCAATAATGGGTCTGCAGCTGGTTTCTATTCGAGCAGAACACGGTACACATCATTTATAAGTTAGTTAATGACCTTCTTTGTTTCGACACTTCCCGAACATTACAAGGCCTCACAATGCTTTTGTGTATTATGTTTACACTCTTTGTACGAAAGAACCCGAAAAACTGTTCCCGTGTAGAAAATACATGTGCATCTGCTGATAAGAAGCCTGGCAAAATAATAATAACAATAATGCTATTTTAAGTTTGTTATGGTACAGTACTTTTTTTGGGGAGTGTTTTGTTAAGGTTTACAATATGTAAAATGCAGATGTTCAAAAAATTCTTGACCTTCGACCATCTGAGAGATCAGACCGCAAAAGGTTTCGAATTCTGACAAAATTCGAGCTTATCTTTGGAATTTGTTGTTCAAAAAATAGTTTTTTGGGTGCTACACGTAAAAGTATGTCTTCAAGGAAGGGTGGTTCGGTACTTACCTAAAACATTTCAAACGACAATAATAGCAAAAAAAAAACAAAAACAAAAAAACAAAAAAAAAACAGTAGAAGCTTACAAATTTCAAATCATTGTGAGACAAGGTGTTTTCGCAAAAGGTTGTTTTGTCAGTAGAAGACTCATTTCATTGCTATGTAAAAACGATGGCAATTGTAAGCTATGTGTTGTATAATTTAGGCACCGGTACGTACAGATAACAACGTAAATTCAGAATTTTAAAAAGTGATCAAAAGCTTCTGCAGGGAGTTTCTCCTCTCGAGTATCAAAAGGCATACTGAGTTTAAGTTGTCCCGATAAGTAAAATATATTCTCTATCTGGCACTGTGAGGAACGCGCGTGCAGACCGTAAATAAAGGGGATCGTTACATAACGTACAAACTTATAAACAAGAAGCACAATATTACAATACTATTTCAGATATACTCCATCACTGAATTTATCAGTGAATGTCCGTAATCATACCCTTTTTCCATAGAGAGAGATCGCTACGTGGAGAACTTTATTTATTACTGAAAGATATTCAGGTTCATGCTTCTACAGACTTTAGTGGCTGGATTAATGAGTTCTGACACTGACCTCACGAAATGATTTAACGCCTAAATTCAACCACCTAAATCGACAGTCGACCAGTTTATTGAGCCTTAGGTACAAAACCAATATATCGATATATCGATTCTATGTAAATCATGGTTGCTCGTAAATAAATGAAAGATCTAAAGGTCCTTAATTTGAAAAACTTGACCAGTTCGGGAAAGAAGGCTGGTCTTTAAGTCAGGGAAACAATCGCTATAAACCGACCGACATCGTCTGATATGTACTACTCCTTCGGCTGTAAGCGAAATATAGTGATGTGAGTGGATAGAATCTCTTGAACTATTCTGTCACATCGCTGACTGTGAGTTCATTACCTGCTTCAGTGACACAATGAATCATTGTTCAATATGCCCTATGGGCTAGATGAGAGCCTAGAAATTGGCCAGGCCATATTTGTCAATTCGATGAATGCGCTAACCGGCCAAATTGTATCAAAATAGGAACTGTTAGCAGTTCATTGAATCACATCGGAAGGAACCGTTCCATTAACTCTATTAGAGGAATAGGAACTTGATTTAAGAATAGTAACATTTCATCTGTGTTTAGCACACAGCCGCGCGGCCGGCTTATGACGGCATTCCCTGACTTACCGCAAAGCAAAGGTCTTCGGCAAAAAACGTGACGGCACGAAGTTTAAAGGAAAACAGTCGAAGCCGAAAATCTATTTGCAGGTTCAATAGGAAATTGGAAATATTAGTTTTACTTCAAATAGCATGCTGAATATGTTTGCTATAGTGGAAGGAAATTACTGTGATAATGGTCCGTAACACGCGTGCAGCGCTAACTGCGCGGGCTAAATAAAATTACGCCGATACCGCCGCTGTGTTTTTTTAGTTTTCACACAGGAGAAGAGCTAATCCTCTAAAATTCAAGTACGTGTGTGTTTCTAGAGCCAAGTTGTCTAAGAGGCCAGAAATTGAGCTATGTTGAACGCTTTTCAAGTTGTTGCTCTCTGATATATTCATTCGAAACTCACTGATGAAATTCCAATAAGGGAGGCGAAAATACGCATTGTATGGTGCAACTTGGTAGCCATGTCTAATGGTGCAAATTCATGACAAAAATCCATGAAATTCATATTGGCAGGAAGAAATGATTCTAAGAACAAGTGCCCCATATCGACGGTCAAGGGCTTAATCTGTTTGGTACAGGGAAAATGAAAAGTAAACATTTTTCAAATGTTTTAATGCTCTCAAGTGAGTTAGTATCTAAGAAATCGATCGCTCATGGCCGACTGTCTGTTGATGTTTTGAGACCTTTGGCAATTTAGTACGGATCGTCTGAGTTGGATTTAACCGCGCGCATCTCAAGAATTATTTTTATTATCTGAAATAAACACAGAAACAAGTGAAAACGATTAAAACATCAGTTATAGGTGAAGTGGAGGTCTTGCAAATTTACCAAAGGAAGGATTTAACCTCATATGACCGTCAATAATTTTGTCTTCAGGAATTCGTAATTAGAAATGACAGGAAAAGAATCATCAGAAATCCATTGTTCTGACTGAGCTTTGGCCACTTTCCAATAAAAACACTGCCCCTGAGCAATGGTGAAAGTCTATGACCACGCCTTTTTCGCATGGGAATTCCTCCAGGGTAGTTTTATGTTCCTTATCTTGGTCAATTTGTACTAAATGCGATCGACAGGTCTTTAGAATTGTGGCTCCAGTGTAAACATCTGCGTCTCACCTGATGAATAGTTTTGCTGACATAAAATTCCGCATTGTTGGCTTAATGGCTATGAATTCCAATGAATGAAAAGATCTTCTTTCCCCCAAAAAAGACGGACGGCAATGTTTTAAGCTTGTTTCGTTGGAAGTTGTATTAAGAAATAAGGGTACCAAAACATTCCTCCAGTTTCAAGATTTATCTTTCCTCATGAAAGAGTTATTGGCTTCAGGTTATAAAATGATAAGATCTTGTTCTCACAAACAAGGCGTACGGGTCTGAGTATTTCTGGGAACCTGTTTGTGGTTAAATGTGTCAACGAGGAGAGCTTCAGAGAGACCCAGAATCCAGGAAGATCCCAGCACAGATTTCGAAAATAAACATTCCAAAGATTGGCAAACCCCAAATCCTTCCACGCACAGCCGTGACAGGCAGTCATAGACAACACAATTCTTGTGTTTTGGTTCTTTATCGATGCAAAAGAAGCTTCAGAATGGAGTTATCCACTACTCTATTGCGACAGCTATTTTATCAGATTTAGTCGTGTCTAGCTGTTATAATCTTCATTATCAGCGTATTATGATTTGGTCATCATTAAGACACTTTCAAGTCGAGAACACTGCACGCCCCCACAATGTTGCTATCGTTAAAACTATCTCGTTCGTGATTTTGAAAGAAGGAAACTTTGAAAGTCGACCACGACGCATGGGACGTTAAGTATGACACACAGGTCTATTACTAATTCAGCTCTTGAGATTTAGATGAGTCTAACGGGTGAATGTTGGTTACAAAAGACCAAGCTTAGTAACGTATTACTCTAAAACGTAAAACTTCTTAAAATAAAACCGATAAAAGGATTTCAAATATCGTTCAATGGCAATACTCTTGCCAGCTTTTCTTTGCTATATTGAAATATTAAATTCAGAGTCACAAAAGTATGTGGTGTGAATCTTTCATAAAGAGACACCTTGGAATTAGTTTTCTGTTTTTCACGAAACGAATTCCCACGTAACAATATACGTCACAGCTCAAACTTGGCGCCTCGAGTCTCCCGAAGAAGCAGTTTTCTCTTTCACAAAAATCCTTAAATGACCCTCCAAGAAGGAAAATGGGCCCATGCTGTGAAATAAAACTGTGTGTAAAATGGATTATAATCCCGCCATCGTATCGAGTGTCCACCAGAGGACAAAATATTCAGAGCATTCTAAGAAGAAAGTCTGCAATTTCTCGAAGCTCCTTGGGAGAAGTTGAGATAACAGGTGATAGTTTATGATGGCCTTAGCAAATCTGTTGTATCCTTCGACGAGTTGGCCTATTACCCTTTCGGAAATCTCCTGTGCGCGAAGATATCGATACGCGGTTATCGGTGATAGCTGGGTGACCAGAGCGGAAATCTGAAAAATGCGCCTTCTCTTTGACGAACTAAATTGTCTGGAATCATCCGAGATACGAAAAAGAGAAAACGAAGTTCCGTTTAACGAACATCAACACGTATAGAGAGATCGGAAGAGAGTTGCAATGTTGCAAATTACATTAGCATCATAACAGGTATCGCTCAGTGAATGGGGGAGAGGGGGAGGAGGATACAGTACCTTGGAGCTGTCCTTGTCAGTATTATATTATGACTTAAACGTTGTAACTACTTAACATTTTGCGCTTCCCCAAAGTAGCTCAAGCTACAAAGAACACTTTCAACGGGGTAATAAATATTTCGTCAAAAGGATTTTCTTTCGTAAGCAGGTTAACTGCGGGTTCCCTTGTCAAGACACCACCCCTCCCCTCCCCCACTTTGTCATTAATACCTTGCGATATCCTATTAGACCACGATCTCTCGAAAAACTATACTTTTTCAATTGATTTACCGTCTCCCGGATAATCCGGTGCCAAGATTGTATGTGGAAGAAGACTTTAGGAGCCAGTGAAACTGCAGGAGGAGACAAGCTCTGTAAATTCTCACTTTTAACGGCACAAGATAAAGGTTCTACACCCGGATAATTTGCAAAGGCATTTCTCGGTGATAAGCACTGAGAAATCAAGACAGGCCCAAGTTTAAAATTTCCCTGTGTCAGATAAGTGTTCACGCCCTGTACTTTTATTATACTGACTTGAAGATAAAATTAAACCTCTCAATATCCAATTAATTCGAGTTCTGTGTTACTCTCCAATCGGCAACAAAACTCTACAACATCGTTTGTTTCACGTAAGGCAAACCATCTAAATTGAGTGCAATAAACTCAGCAATCATCCCACCTTATTACAGTAATAAAGACATACAGATTATAATCTTAGCAAATCAATTATGGACATCATCTACATGGCCAAAGTCGACCTTAGAAGCCCGGTGACGTCACTGCTGCGAGGCGATTTCCTTAAGTTTACGTCGCAGCCTTCTGCGGCGAGAGCCACTGCAAAGAAACTGACAAACAACCATTAAGATGCATGTTTGCCGAAGGGAAATTCTTCGAGGTATTTTGTACAGGTTTGAGATTTTTCGGCTATAGGTAGCACTCCGAGAGGATGGAAGGAAGTGCAGATTGTCACCTTTTTAGATTTCAGTAAGAGAAGCCGCCCGGAGGCCCTCATAGGTGTGCTTTCCGAGATATCATTTCTAGTCACTGAAAGGAATGTAAACTGTCATATTAACCAAGCTTATTCAAGAACGTTCAAAGGAAAATTCAGGGCTAATTTTTCCTCTTACGGAATGTTGGCCGCGACACGCGCGCACAGATGATAGCACTTTTCGATAAGACAAAAAAGAGGATATTGGTTTTCTTTGGCTTTTTGTTTACACAGTTTAATGAGCTGTAACACAGCAATGATGTGGGATTCTGTAACTTGTTTGGTTCACATTGTATATTAGCCAATAATTTGGACATTTTATTATCTGCTTTAATTTACTCTAACCATTATCTCACTGTACATAATCCTCCATCTCGTATTTCACTTTAGTGGCAGGTTAACTGCATTTCACGCTTTTAAATTGCTTTGTTACAAATGTTAATCGACCTAAATCCGTCAAAATCTAAAACTGTACGACAAAAGTGGCAGGCAATGAATGAAATAACAGCTTTGTAGCTTTTGTTGCCTGCAGGAAAAACAAACTCGCAAACTCTAAATAGCTGAATAATGAAGCTAAGAAAAATCTTTTGATATCGCTCGGTCATCTAATCTTCCAAACATCCGCTTCTTTTTTCAAGTTGTTAACTGAAATAAGTCGGCCGCTTTCAGGGACTTTTATTGACATATTGTTCTTTTAGCCCAATAACAGACGAGACTTAATCGATAGGTTATCCACACGAGCCCTTCATGTCGCCGCTGCTGCCTCTAATGGGCTTGAAAGAATTTACTCTGAACTCGCGTTTTAACACCCGCGTCCCTTTGATCGCTGTGGTCCGCAAATCGCTGGCACAAGAGACTTGCGTCTAATACCCATGTCATCGAGCCTCTCTCGACCGCAGTGCATAACAATTCAACATTTAAAATTTAATTAAGGCGTAAAAAGCTTAGATTGACACCTAGAAAGGTCAAACCCAGCGGCCGACGATAGAAGATTTGATAAGCATCTTAATTACATTTACAGTTAATTGTTCTTAGCAAGTACAGGGGCACACCTTATTAATGGGCAAGATTTGTGTCTCCGTCGTTTATACATGTGCAATCTGACTTCGTTTTGTTTTTTTGAATCGTCCTAGATAGACCACTGGCTCGGTTCCTTCCTTCGCTGAGAAGGAGTGGGTTACACTTGTCGTACATTTCCGTTAACACTTCCTAATTGTTCTTTGCGGCCAATCTCGCTGATTTCCCACCGTACCAAAGGCGCGCAATTCACCGGTATACGTAACGGGTGTGTAATCGTGACGCATCATGATAAAAGGGTTCTCCGCGGCACGCCACTGCCATTCAGTTCAGTGCAGTATGGCTTTCGGGTTGAATCTCCTGCGAGCGTTAACTCTCCTCGCGCTTCAGTAAGTATTCACAGCTGGTTGTTGTAGCACTTCAAGGCTTTGAAAAGAAGAGCGATTTTAAGCTTCCTTTGAAGACGAGATCGATTAAGATTAGAATTTAGCGCCTAGTCAAATGAATAATGGCGCCTTCCTGAAGTAGCATCAACAATTTTTCACTTGGTTAAGTAATAAACAGCGGTTGCTGTACTTTAACAATCTAGCAAATCCTTTATTGACGTCATGTTTCTTGTTTCAGCTTGTTGTTGCCAGATGGTCTCGCTCAGGAAAGCAGTTTTAATCATCAGGTAAGCCAGGTAAAGGAAACTAATAAAAAACTTTAGATGCATTTGCATTTTCTCTCACGTATTTTCAAACTTATTAAGTATATCGTTCCTTCTTCTTTCGTCTTCCCAGAAACCGGAAGAAAAGAGAGTATTCGACTACTTTTACAAGGACCAGAAGATGAAAAGCGACACAAAAAGTTTACCTTTCCGCAGATTCATTCAGTTGTATTCGAGAAATAGTGGCCGCCATGTTAGGATCAAGGCAGACAGAAGCGTAGACGCCATCGGTGAAGACGGAGATAAATACGGTACCAGTTCGAAAACTGCTATGTTATTGTGTAATTATATTGTAAAAACTTGTTTACACTGGAGTTTATTACTTATCTGTCGCCTTTCCTTATGCTTATTGTAAAAACGGTGTCTTAATCTTCTGTTCGGAAACTTGACAGCTTTTTACGGCAGTCACACGCTTCCCAAATCGCTTGCAGTACACTGAGCTCCTTTTCCTCTGCGTGAAAAGGTCTAATCAGTTTTTTTCGCTTGATTTGTTTTGCAAAGCATTGTTCGAAATTAACGTTAATTTCCTTTCGCTAAGTAGTTTTTAGCATAATTTGTCTTCTTTGTGATATTCCAAGTTAGTTGATTTAGCTTTTTTTCTGTTTGCCATGAGCGTGAACTCATCGCAAAGACATTTAAATGGTTTTCCTTTTTGTTTAGTTCGACCACAAGAATGTTTTGTTCTCCCTTTCTTTCTTAATTTGAGGTTAGGTTTACGTGAGTGAACGCTGCGAAAATCACAGCAAACGACTGTTTGTCCATGGTTTCGGAAAACGGCGAAATTTTTCGCATTCTTTTCTGTAATTCGAGTTATCGCATACGTACAAGGTTAATTGTTGCTATTATTAGAACGAAGGCAGGTTCTTTGAAAGGAAGCACAAATTAAGAATTGGTTATTTTTAAACTCTAGCAAACTTTTATTTTCTTAGGAGCATTCGTGCTCGCTTCAAATAAAGTAACTGTGTATGTTCATTGACCTGCCTGTGAGTAAGCAACCCCTTTCGACAGTACCTGCTAAAAAATTCAAGGGTTCCAATATTGTTTGACGAGACATTATTTGATTGTCAACCTATGGGTGCTCTGTTTACACAAATCTGAAAGCAGAAGGATTCAAAGAATTTTTCAATGACCGTGTCGGACAGTTTGCAAAGGAAGTTTCTCTCCGTGTGTCTAGCTTATTGGAAATGAGGTGGTTAATCGACCTCTTTAGAATGAGTCTTTAGTTAACAGACTTACGCCTCGCTGCGGTTGGTTCATTGTTACCTTTCGAGAACCCGTTTTCAAATACTTAATCCTCTTTGCGTTAATTGCATGAAAGAGATTTCGGGACAGGCAACAAAGAGCTACTCCACACGAGGCTGTTTTATAGTTATCTTCACTGCATGAAGCAAACTTGTGTCTGCGCCGACAAGTAATTAAAACAAATATAGAAGTTTTGCCTCGGCACAAAATTGACCCCTTTACCCAGATACACGACAACATTTGAACACATTCAAAAGTCGCGAATTTATCGACTGTAACATTCTAATTCCAACCTTTCATCGATAAAGCAAACAACAAAGAAAAACTTGACGGAGCGGATTTACGTAGCTGCCATTTTTGAGACCGCTTTTATTGATTTTGTTTTGTTGTGGGACAAGGGGGCGAAACCACAGAAACCTGCAGCTGGCTGCGTGCTTGGTGCGAGCTCTGTAACACTGGAAGTCGATGTTATCCTGTTTTTAAATGTTGGGGTAACAGCGTCTCACTGTGTAAAATCTACGTGTTTCAACATCGACAAGTCCATGTCTACTTCTTTTCAACACACAGGTCAACACACCTGCTGACTAGGAATAAAGCTACTTCAGAGTAGTTGAGTTTTGTTCACTGATATAACCATGCTTGCGTTTATGCTGACGAGAACTCGACTCGTTATTACAGACAGTGATTTTCGGAGAAGCTCCGTCTTTGTTTAATGAAAACCCACATATTTCCTGTAACATATGGAAACTGCTTTAATATGCACCATTATCACCATTGATTTATGCTCTGATTTCTTGGACAGAGCAGAAATGTATCTTCTATTTGTATAATATTTATATAATATATCGTCACTTTTGAAAGCAGGTCTCCCTTAAGTTGTGCGTGTAAAGTAGCCGCACTAACAAAACTTGAAGAGGCGATAAAACATGAGTGACAGATTCATTCGCAGAAGGCCTATGAACAAACGTGGTTTTTGCCAGCGCGTTCTGATCCTATTCATTTGTTTTATTACAGCAAAGTTGGTGATCGAATCAGTAAGTTTTGGGCGAGTTCGCATCCGCGGCTCAGCGACTAACTATTATCTCTGTGTGGACAAGAGAGGAAGGCTGAGAGGGAGGGTAAGTTTGGAACCTTTCTTAGGATCTAACATGCAAAAATCACACATTTTTCTTCGCACTAAGCTTTCAACAAACGATCCAATGAGAATATCGACTCAGTAATTGTTGGCAAGAGTTCTTAATGTCATGTTTGTTCAGGACGTTTTTGGAACCGGAACTTCCCTATAATGGCTATTCTAATTGTGTGATTAAATCTATTTTCGTTTTATGTTTTGAAAACACTGTCACATCGTGAGCAAAAACAAAAGAATCACCCCTCAAAGAGAAGGTGTCTTTGTCAACTCTGATGTAAGTCAGCTCAAGGACTGGACTGCATTTTCATTCATGACAACTCAGTCGATTCTTACTTACGCACCGACGTAGCTACTCTCGAGAAAAACTGTGACAACCTTTTCATTTATAAGTTGTTTTGGATTAAAAAGTGATTTAAATCGAAGGAAACAAGATTCATCGGTAGTATTTCCCACCATAGTTTCCTTCCTCCACGCGCAAGTCCAAGTCTTTCAAAACGTGAAAATTACTCCAAGTTCTAAACTACCGTAGTTCGGTATTGCGTTGGCGGCCGCGCCTAGCCACTTCATTTGTTAAATTGCTCTTCTTTGTAGGACTTACTTCAGTTAGTGTCAGACAGTCTTTCGATGATAGACTGACGCTCGAACTTTTGAGCGGACTCAAGACTGTTTAGAAGCCTGTAAACTAGTAGTTGCGGACGTAAGTCGCTTTCACTGTAACGAATGCAAAAGGAATGCCATGCATGTCGGGATGGTGTACGCCTATGTAGTGTGTGCACGTTAATTTGGGGAATGCCGTCTCTCCAACACCTTTACCGGTTCCTCTCTTTCTGCCATAAATAAAGCCTTATGACGCACGTGAGGTGAACGTTCGCAAAGCAACGTTTTGTCCCGAAGAAAGTAATTAGGCCGAGGTAACCCCTGCCCCGCAATTTGTCGTCAACGTGACATTTTTCACCAACTCATTTTCCACATGACGACGCCCCGATTTATTTTAAAGTAATTGAAGGATCTATTGAAAATGCAATTAGGGTCGCGTCTGTAAAGTACTTTTCGCAGAAAATGGAGCCAGCATTTAATTAATACGACTCTTGCAAGAGTTAATTTGTTGAAACTTAAGCGGAAAATAGGCAGTTTTGAGACCTTCGTGAAAGAAATTACGACATTAAATTAAAGCAATGACGGTAGTTAGAAGCAGCGAGATCGCCTGGAAAATATCGTCATCATCTTAGAATAACAAGCATAAAAGCAAATGTAGTAGCGAGTGTTAAGGTTGAATGAACTAGTGAACCAATTGTCCAACCCTAATTCCAACATGTTCTAAAGCCGACATTTACCGATTTACCTAAAGCACAGAGGTTTCACTCTGAGAATCATTAGTAACTGAAAAAGAAATCTAAAAAATCTTCATACTGCTGACAAATTCCTACACTGTCTTTTGCAAATTAAAGCATTTCAAGTTTTTTCTCAACAGCAGCCTCATGTTTGAACTTGGTCAGCTTTTATACTTGTTATCGTTGTATCTTAAACTGAAATTTTATGATTTATTCGCCTTCACTAGTAATTCACCAGAGGCCCAGGACAGGTAGGTAGATAGATTCTGCCGCCATTCTAACCATAACGTGATTACACAGACATTCTTTTTGCAGTTTCTTGGCTCAGAATTACGAAGCATTGAAAATCATCTTTGAGAAGGAGGAATTATTTTCATATACCTGTCCGGGCCTGTAAGTCTGAACACCGAATTCGTGCTTCGAAATACACAAACACAACACGACACAGACGAAATCAGTTTGAAATCACGCCCGTTTGCCCACATAAACAGCGTGAAGTTGGGGCAACCTTAACGGGAGATAAAACCAGTGCATTCAAACAAGCCAACAGTTCTACACAATAGGCAGAAAGCACCGCCCGGAAAGTTCAAACGGCTCAATTTAGGTACCGCAAAATCTCCGCTGTACACTGAGTTAATCTTTTTAATGTCTCTTATGATGCCGATTTCCTTTTACTTTTAAGCGTGGGAGGTGTTTACCATGCGTGATAGTTTGCTAAAGGAAATAACACAATTTTGAATCAGCATTAATAGCAGCATTTGTCGTCTGTAACTAGTAACACGCATTTTTAACAGAGTGATGGAATTCTGGCTGGTTGGCCAAAGGAATTGAAAAATTATTTTCGCAAAACTACCAGCTTTTAGCTGTCAGTAGACAAATCAACGGCTCTTTTGGCGGGCTATGCTATTCTTTGATGTAGCCATGGTTACTGAAAGAAAAACAAATACACAAATTCCAACATACTACTTTTGAAAATACTAAGTGATGTCCGACACACAGCTCAGTCAAGGCTCGAGTTTGACTATTATTTGCCCTGTTTTGTGGCGGTCGCATCTTTCTTGGAGTGGAGCCTGTTGCAGTACAATGCTGCGCTGTTGCCGTCTAGCAATTGAACTTGTCCTGTTATGATAAGACATACAAATGAATACCCAGAATCATCGCCGTATCAAACAGCAATTGTAATATCGCTGAGAAGAGCGGTCAAAATGATCGCAAATCCATCATACTGCCTAGGAGCGAAATGTTTTATTCTTTTGCAGATATTTAAGACAGGATTAACCAGATATATTCTATAAATGTTTTATCTTTTTAATTTCTAAATAAACTGCTATTTTTAAGTTTGGTTTACGAAGAAAATTGCGTGATCACGATACGTCCTTTCTGGGAGGTGCAGTGTTCTAATCGTCAATGCATCAAACTCTACTGACAAGAATTTACGTTGTGCGAGCCACTTTGCATGTCACTGTCCTCGTTTTGTTTCTCCACCTGCAGAAACCTGAGTGTAGACGGCTCCTATTTCTTTTGCTTTACACTTTAAGCAAAGGAAATAGGGGCCTTCTGCTCCAAGACTACACCTGCAGTTGTTTAAATGGGCCGCCAAATTTATTTGGGACGTCACACCCAAGGAGAGTACAATACGCTTCCGCGCCCCCAAACCGGTAGCTGCAGCTCTCTGGGCCCCTTGGCATGTGAACGCATCTTACCACGTAGCAGAGTTTCAGTGATTTAACGCAGAACGACCATTTATTTGACTGAATGGTATTATCAAAGCATTAACATTGATATATCCTTTAACAGGCGCGGGGTAAGTGGAAGGATAACTGCTTTTTCACGGATCGCGTCGCTGAAAACGCTTATACAGAATTCAGCTCCGTCAAATACAACGACAGCCTCGTGGCCTTTACCAGAAAAGGGAGACCAAGGCAGGTGCGGAAGACAGAGAAATCCGGAGGAGTCAAGGCTGTGCAGTTCATAGAACGAGCATCAAACATCAGGCTTTACAGAGCACGAAAGTACAAGATCAACAGGAGAAAGGGAGGCACCACAATCGAACTTTACCGAAAAACGCAACCTTCTGAGAAGATCACTGTGTCGTTTAAGACCTGGAAAGAATTCAAGCGGTGGCGCAAGTTGAGAAAGAGAATAGATGCCTCTAAGACGAACTCTTCAAAGACCACAGCTTCGCCGAGAAATACAACCACAACAGAGTTAAGTAGCACCCCTACGAAAGCTGTTAAGACACTATAGATAGAATACTGAAAATAAGTTAAGAAACTAAGAAAGATCAACATCCAATCTTCAATGTTAGCAGTACGTCATCCAACAAGCACTCATTCTGGTGATGGTTTTTTTTTGTTTGTTTGTTTCACTTGAAGTGTTAGAAGTAGGATCTAAAATAAGGTCCTGAGGCCCAGGAAAAACGTCGAACTTCACATGAGACTAAGTTCAGTTTAGTTCGTCTCATGGGAAGTTGAACGTTTGATCTGGACCTGCGAGTAATCAGGAAACAGTGCAATGGTGAACTGGGACGTCATTTCACGCTCCGATTGAAAAGCATAAACTCCAAAGGATCATCATAAAAATAGTTTCAAGAACACTAAGGAGAAATTTGATGTTCATCTCAGGGTTGAGGTCCTTTTGACCACATTTTTTTTAACTTTACCATCAGCAGACCCTTTTCATAGATGACTGACGTTTGAGAATAAAAATGAGCTTAGTCAGGCTATTTTTATTACTTAAAAAAATGTTGGCGACAAAGAATAAAAGTAACTTTTTTTTTTCTTAAACACAGTAAATCAACTTAGTAGTTGAATGGTTTAATGCTAGCAGGTGTACTTTTTTGCTTTCTTTGGCCTACCACAGAAACGTCTTGAATTTTTTTCGAGCTTCCATTCAAATCAGTGAAAAATCAATCTGGCAAGTTTTTGGTCTGGGCGAAATCTTGAAAGATTACATTTGTAAATTAGTATTTACACCTAAATATAGAGTAAATACACCTAAAACTTTACACCTAAAATTTCGTGCGCTGTAATTAACACCATAAATAACACTATTAACTATAACTATGTAAAAAATTGTAATTGTTAAAACTTGGATAACCATAAATTCTAGCTTCTTAAACAAAGCATAAGGTAGGCATATTTTAGTGCCTTTATAAATTAATTGGGACCACTTTGCTTTACTTGGTGCATTTATTTTTTAAATTTTAATTGCGCGTCTCATTTTCATAAGTAAGAGCCGAAAAAAGTCAGCATTTCTGAAGGTTTGTGCAACATTAACGTGATCTTTTAAGTACCACATATATAAACTGAATATCGAAAAAGGACAGATATATGAGAGCGTATATATTTATTTATTTATTTCTCGTGTTAGGAAATAATCTTTACGGAATTTTATTTGTCTTTCACGCACTCATTCAAGAAGATAGGTTACTCAACACGAGTCCTATGAAAAAAAAAGCTATGAAGTTTAGAAACTTTTATCTCTTAAATATAGATGTAGAAATGCATGGCGAGGGAAAGGGGAGGGTGAGGAATGTTAGGCTCAAGAAAATGTTGAATTAGCGATATCATTTTAGTAATAGTTGTATTATTATCTTATGTCCGAAAAATGAACCTAATATATTGTGGGCGCATTTTGATCATCAGAACACTTTAGAAAACACCCCTCCAGGTCTTTTAAGACGTCTGAAACGTAACTTCACTTTCTCAGAACTTCAGCCAACCAGTAAGAGAGAGGCTCTAGAAGTCTTAAAAGGGATTGCGTTCAATGCCCAACCACTGTCTTCCTAAGCTCGGTGTCGAGTTGTTTGTAACTATCATGACAAGAGTTCTTCTATTCGTATTATGAAAATATATAATTTCCAGCACACTGCAAAGCTTTACGTTGGTTACGACCACAAAATAACTCAAGAGTTCTGTTAACATGACGCCATGGAAGTTGCATTTTTTGAAGTAAAAACAAAACGAACTTAAACGCAATAGACAGCCGCAAGTACCCACGAACTGGCGGACAGCTTCAAAACATATTTTACATAAGGTACTACCGTTTTAGAGATTTGTTGAGCAGTAGCGCACTTGAGTCATAGTTAATAAAGGGAAAAGGTTATAAAACCTGGCGAGGTTCTTTGTTCTATGTTTTTGTTGGCTATTTTGGGGGTTGACCCTGCACAAAACCTGGCAAAATACAAAAGGTGGTTACGTGTGCTCACACAACTAACCAATAGAATCATTTCGATTATGTAATTCATGCATAGTCTATGAGCTTAAAACAAAAGATGTCAAGGACCTTCCAACATAAATCTTAGCCTGTTTGTTTACTTCTTTGATGTTTACTGGGCTTCTTAACTATTTCCCTCTATTAACTATGCTTGAGCAAAGATGATCTGTTAGGACTGAGTCCACTTCTCCATGTTGGCCCGTGTAAAAATAAAAATGTTAATATAATGTAAAAATAGCTTTTCAGCCGATTGCCCAGAAGAGAACGCTTAAAATAAAAAGACATAATACCTGGCTTTTGTGTAACTAACTTCTTACGGTCACCACCTTAAAAGAAAGGAATGATAATCAATTCACTGTAATCACGCTCTACAGACATACGAAACTTGTACTACACGTACTGAGCGCTGTTTTGCGCAAAGTCACCAACAGAATGGACTCCAGACAAGGCTCATTAGCGAGGCTTTTCGTGGTCAAGAGAATTTTACACTTAAGGTTATCACTCACAGAGCGATTCCCTTCTTCACGTCCTGAAGAATTTCACGGACAAAAAATACTTTTCATCGGATTACATAGTGATTATGAATGTACAGCCTGCTTCGCAGTAGGTGCAAAATTCAAATAACGTCATGGGCGGACGTGTGAGGAGTACCCTGAGTACTCTTCTCATACAGGCCGGAACCATATTAGCCGCTCCCTATACACACAGCAAACATACAATTGCAAAATGGATCTTAACCTCTCAACATTGGGTTTCACATTCCAAAGGAGAAAAGAGAGCGAGGCACATTGATTTCATTGTACAAAACCTCACTTCCAAGGTCCACATCTGGTTTTATTTTGACATTCACCATGGTCAGTGGCTTTATCTGAATGGAGAGAAAAGAGATTCGATCAATCCATAATCACTTATAAATTTGTATTACATAGAACAGTCTGATTTACCACAATCTACATCAACTATATTAAATTTTGCACAACACTGAGTGGCTACATTTTTTTATTAGACCAAAACGAAAATAATAACAACCAACTGACCAAATATACTGTCCCTTATACACAAAACTTAACTTTTTAATATATGCCCACTACCCAAACTATATTATCTTACAGTCAACCCCTATTTTACATATTCTCATGTTGCATACACAGCTTAAACAAACCTATATAGCTAATCCCTTTAAATAACACCACCATATTTACAACTAAAATATTTGTTTTTCTGTTAGAGAAAATTTATCACCCCACCCTAAGCACCCATACAAACCCCTAAATTATTTGTACCATTATGATACCCTTCATCAAACCTCCAACAGTTAGTGCACTATTTTACACTCAGGTTTTCTAAAAATTTTTTTTTTTGCTTTGTGCGCTGCCTTGTGGTTGACGTGGCTGCACTGCAGTTTGTTGGTCCCTCAACGTTTGCACACCGATTAACTTTTCAATTTTTCATTTATTTTTATTTTAGTTTTTTATTTTTATTTATTTATTTATTTTGTGTGCAACCTTGTGGTTGACGTGGCTGTATTGCAGTTTGTTGGTCCCTCAACATTTGCACACCGATTAACACTTAACCAACCATTTTTATTTATTTTATTTATTATCATTTTTTTTTTTTTTTTTTTGTACTACCTTGTGGTTGACATGGCTGCATTGCAGTTTGTTGGTCCCTCAATGTTAGTGCAGAATTTAGCAACTAATCTTTCAATCTTATTTTAAATGATTTTTGTCTACAATCCCCACCTCCTAGCCCCAACAATACACTGCACTTTTAATTTCAACCAACATCTATCCTGTTTGCCCTTTTTCCAAACCTTACACAACCTATAAGGAACCTTTTTGCCCTTTTCCCAACCTAATACAAACCCCAAGGAACCTTTCTACCCTTTCCCCAAACCTAAAAAACCTAACATAGCCCTAAGGAACCTTTTTGCCCCAATCCCGAAACCTTACACAAACCCTAAGGAACCTTTTAGCCCCTTTCCCGAAACCTAACAAAAACCGTAAGGAACCTTTTTGCCATTTACCTAAACCTGACACAAACCCTAGGGGAAATTTTTTTTTGTCCTTTTCCCGAAACCTAACACAAACTTTAAGGAACCTTTTTGCCCTTTACCTAAATCTAACACAAACCCTAAGGAACCTTTTTGCCCTTTACCTAAACCTAAAACAAACTGTAAGAAAATTTTTTGCCCTTTTCCCAAAGCTATATTACCTAACATAATCCTAAGGAATCTTTTTGCCCCTTTCGCAAAACCTAACACAAACCCTAAAGAGCCTTTTAGTCCCTTTCCCGAAACCTAACACAAGCTCTAAGGAACTCTTCTGCCCTTTACCTAAACCTAACACAAACCCTAAGGAACTTTGTTTGCCCTTTTCCCAAAACTAACACAAACCCTAAGAAACCTTTTTACCCTTTCCCCAACCTTACACAAACCCAATAAATTTTTTTTACCCTTTTCTTAAACTCAAAACTAACCCAAAAAACTTTTTTGCCTTTTTTCCCAAACCTAAAACTAACCCCAAGAAATCCCAAGAAACCTTTTTACTCTTTTCCCAAACCCGAACCTAACCTAAAGGAACCTATTTCCCCTTGCTTTTCATATCATACCATCTCACACTTATGGTTGCTTTCGGTTAACCTATTAACATTTCCTTATTTCATTTCATTTCATTTACTTCTTTTAATCTGTAATTGAGCTGGAGAGTGCTGTGTTACAGAGGTCACTCGCTCAATTTAACCATTAATATTAACATTTCATTTTCTTAAATTTTTTTTATTGTTATACACACAACATCCCTTATTCCCCACTGATTTCTTATCAGTGGAGTGGGAACCCTATTTTACGGATTCCATTTTCAACACCTATAATGCCACAAAGGTTGCTAGTTTTACTACTGATAAATAAATATACTAAAACGTTCTCATACAGGCCGGAACCATATTAGCCGCTCCCTATATTCTCCTCCTGCACAGCAAACATACAATTCTGCGACGCTAACATTACCAGTATGGATAGAATATTACAACTCTTGTCCAGCTTTTTAAATATCTCTGTTAACACATAACTTTAAAATATAGCTGCTGTATATTCGCTACTGGAGCTGCCCGAGAATTAGGTTTTTTTTTTTATAGATAAAATGGTTGAAAGTTATATAGCACGTATGTGCGGGATGTTGTGTTGCTGGAGCAATCAGCGCCCTTCTCAGTTGTAAATATTTTCGCTTTTTCATGCTATATTCTAAACCAAATAAAAGATGGAGATCTTATGTTTTCTAAAAAAAGATGCACTTTTCAGGTCTAGAAAAACTGCTGAACGCACTTACGTTGCGCTCGCGCGTCCACTATGGCGATTTTTTCCGTACACCTTTGAGCACGTATTATTTTCGAAGAGAACATGGAACACCATCTTCTTTCTGGTAAGTAACCAAAAAAATACTAAAACACTCGATATCGAACCAAAGGAACGCTGGAATAGCAACTGGTGTTGCTTGAATAGTATATGAGCGGACCAGGAGCGGACTGGTGTTCAAACTAGACTGTTACAGGCGAGTCGTATCAGAGAGAAAAAGGGTGAGGGAGAGGGGCTCTGAACTTTAGAAGCTAGAAGCTTGCAATTTGAAAAAACAAAAAGAAGATAACTGGGAGGTACATTTTCCACAGACATCACATCATCAAAGGATAATAGGTTTCTGCGTGATATCTTTCTCTCCACCCCACTCAAAAAGAGTGAACCAGTTCCCAGAAGTTATCGGATAAAAACCTTTCACCTCCAAACAAAAACGCATTTTGATGAAAGGAAAAAAAGAAACAGAACTGAAGAAGTGACCTGGTGCCAGGTGCACTAAAGCAATAGTATGTAAGATATCAGTTTTCTAAAGGTTTCTTAAATGAAGTTTTAAAAATTGCTTGTTTTTGTCACAATTTTTCACTTGTGTACATAAATATATTATTACTTAAATTGGCTGCCTGGCTACTCTAGCCCTTTGGTTATTACAGGCAGTCAGTAAGTTACTCAATTCCCTTTTTTTTTAATAATAGTACCAAGTTGTCACGCTCAACTCTCCTGCCAAACGCAATGAGCGGCCAGTTAGCAGAAGAAGAGAGGCAGCTGAGGGTGCGGTTATTTTCCTTACATACTTACTAAATGTGAAAGCAAGAAATGGCTACATCTAAAATTTGAAAGTGGGAAGAGGTCGTTCTTAGCTTAACCCTCCTCTATATTTACGAGCTGAAGATGATCCATGGCTATCCACAGCAGACTGCCTTTAACATGGCAGGAGGTTAAGGGTGAGAGCTAAAAATTAGGTAAATTGTAAAACAAAATGTGTCAAATACATTCACAACGTAACTAGTTGACACTTTTTCTTGTGGGAATCGTGTCACAATATATTTACTCTTTCAGTTAAATTTTAACACTGTAGGAAAAAAAAATCAATTTTATAAAATTTTGATAAGAACCGCTGAGAGTATTATCGTGTTCCCTTGTTCAGTTTTCATGGTACAAATCAGGCTAAAAAAAGTGAAAAGCTGGAGAAAATCGGTTGCAAGAGCGCGTTTTTGTCGATTGACTGTTCAATTGTGTCTGCCTCGGTTTTGCACTTGCTGAGTTCTCTACAACGCATATGAATGATCAATAACTTTGGACAAAACCAATTCATCCAACGTACTCCAGCTAATAACAGCGAAGATGCCGTTTTTGCTTTCAACCAATCAGGAACAAATACAAAGCTCAGGCTTACCTAGTTAAGGCGCGTTTTCCCTCGCTTTGTTCTGGTTGCTTCAAGTTCTGATTGGCTAACTTGTGAATAAGCTGCATTTACCAGTAGTTTGTTGTGATTGAACAAACATGATTAGTTTGGTTTCATCGAAGACGAAACAGTCGCTAAAAGACGGCTCTTGCGTGACAATAATTATCTATCATGTGGCACGATATTCGGTAACCAGCTGAAAACCAGCCGGTTGGGTCCTCATACGGGACGATTCATTATTTATTTCATCGGCAAGTAGTATAACCCTAGTCCCTACAGGGGTGAATTTCCCTAGTTTTGACTGACGCATAGTAACATCGACTGGTTTTCCCTTAATTTGATTCTTAGGCTTTTCTCCTCGAATTAATACATTTATCAAACATTTCCACAGATACAACCGTCACCTCCGACCATGACTGCATATAAGACCTACAATTTTGGTGCGTGTGAGGTGTGATGCCGTGGGAAGCACACCTTATTCCCTTATACCCTAATACCCTTATACCCTAACACCCTAATACCCTTATACCCTAACACCCTAATACCCTTATACCCTAACACCCTAATACCCTTATACCCTAATACCCTTATATCCTAATACCCTTATACCCTTATGCCCTAATACCCTTATGCCCTAATACTCTTATGTCCTACTACCCTTATACCCTAATACCCTAATACCCTCATGCCCTACTACCCTTATGCCCTAATACCCTTATACCCTAATACCCTTATACCCTAATACCCTTATACCCTGATATCCTTATACCCTTGTACCCTAATATACCCTAATACCCTTATACCCTTATACCCTAATATCCCAATATCCTAATACCCTAATACCCTAATACTCTTATACCCTAATACCCTTATACCCTTATGTCCTAATACCCTTATACCCTAATACCCTTATACCCTGATATCCTTATACCCTTGTACCCTAATATACCCTAATACCCTTATACCCTTATACCCTAATATCCCAATATCCTAATACCCTAATACCCTAATACTCTTATACCCTAATACCCTTATACCCTTATGCCCTAATACCCTTATACCCTTATAATTATAAGTATGATTACCCTTAGAATCAAAAATAAGGATTAGAGACAAGTCTGAAAATGTTTGTGGTAGGCGCAACTTGATTTTGGAAACAATCAAACGTACACGCTTTTGATCCACGACGTGCTTTGACCGTTTCCAACAGGCTGTCTAAAGGAACTGCGTAGATATAAAGAAGCAGGAGCGTCTTCGTATTGCTGAACTTAGGATAAATTCACATGCAGGGCTTTTTTAGCATTCCACCATTGGTGACAATCCACGATAAGGTGTTATGGAGTCTATATTTCCCACAACGCTTCCATGCACGTTCATCGAAGGTTGAAAACGCGAAATGCGTGATATTGATATGACTGCGCTGTTACTGTTACAAATAAAGTTCTCATGATCTGTCTGTTGAAGAGCGTGGTAGCCATATTGCACCCAAGAGTCCGATTAACTCTGTTTGTGGTTTCTGTAATAGGTTAGCGTTTAACGGAGGTCCTCAGTCCTCAATCCAACCTCCAACCTGGAGGGCCAGGGTTTTTTTTCTGTTTGGATATCCTTCCCTTACGACGACCGCAGTGTCAGTGCTAATGTGCGTTAGAGACCGTTCAATTTTTTAGGGAGCGGGGTGGGGGAAAGCTGGTGGGATTTGAGAAGCACCATTTAAAAATCACATGACGCCCCCTCAGCTTACCAATTTTTTCACACGGCCCCCTTACAGCTGTCATTTTTTCGGATGAATCTTCCTCCCCCCCGCCCCCAAGGAACAATTAACCCGCTCTCATTTGGTGACTGCTTATTTGGCAAGTGCCGTATTTGCAGCTAGCCTCCATTTCCCTATCCGCAACCTGGGGACGCGCCCGATGGGTGACGGTCGCCACAAGCGGCTGAGCTATTACTTTGCTGTGTATAAATGGAGTTGCTGTATGTCAGTAATATATCAAGATCAATTAAGATTTCAATTCAAAGAACCTGTAGAAAACACTTCACAACTTTTATTGACTTTGTTAGGTTTTGCAGTTACGTTCTAACCGGTCGTGTTTTAATGAATCTGGTAATCGAGCGCCTTTTCCTGGCCTTGGGACATTCATGGCCGGAGATTAACCTCGGAAACCTGAGGTATCACATCAGTGGAAGGGGGAGCCATTGCGAAATCACGTGTCTTTCCCAAGACACTGCATGGTGTATCAAAAAGTTCTCGAAGAGCGTGTAGCGAAACCAACTCTACCCAAGATCCGCCACTACAAGAGTACTCGAATGAGCAGTACTTTAATAAACCAATAATTATTGGCCCACCACCAAATCCTATGCTCGTCCACTTAAGTCTGGAGTAAAGCTACGCACTGATGAGCAGCTACTATAGGCTCAATAAAACAATAAACAATAAAACCTAACAAATAGTTCAAAGTATGAAGAAATTGGCACACAGCTTATGGTCGAGTTTGCTTCAATAGATACACATCTGCGGTGTCATTTAAGGTTATCGCATCGCCACCGATTTCCCCCCTTCACAATAGAGACGGAAAAACGTGCTGTGACTGAAACAGAATAAGAGATATTTCTTGTGAACAGCTGCTTTCTTTCGCGCACAATTGGTCTAATAACTCCTGTAGAGATTCAACGTGCGTACTCACGTACGACCCTGAAAGAGAAGTAAAAGCAGGGCTAATTATATCCTTCGACAGATTAATCTGAAGTCTAGCCCAATATCAACCCCCTGTACTGTTCCTGCCTTTTTACATACAAAGAAAATAGCTTATTTATCAATATTTAAAGTATAATAACAATTTGGGGAGGGAAAAAAACACACGTTCTCTTTTAGGGACTTGAAATTTCACCGTACTATTCAAGGAACTTAGCACTATCCGATCATGCATTCCAAGATTCAGGGAATGCTTTTACCTCAGTAAATTGAACATAGTGAGCCTCTGCCACATTCGTTACTCAAATCAAAGTTTGAAATGGTAGGAATGCAATACGCTACTAGATGACAATGCTTTTTGAGTGTTATGAACAAAGTACTTCATCTAAATCAGTGTTCAAAACCGGTATCGTGCTATATCGCTACACTAAAAAACAGAAGCAATATGAAGACTTCGGACGTGATCATGAAGTCTCTCAGGACAGCTTCTTTGTTTATTTAACAAATATAGCACTGTTCCACCCACAGTTAGGCTCAGTCGCGCATTTCCTACGCTGTTAAGCTTACAAAGCAGCGTGTGCTCAGGAGCTTTGTCACGAATGGTTCATCTTAAAAAAAATACACCAAAAGTTTTCACGTTTATTGCTCAAAATCCGTCTCAGTTTTTCCGGACTTGAACCACCCTTAGCTTGTTACGTTCTAGTTTGGCTTACTATCTTTTATTGTGTTCTACCCTGGTAATATATTATTTTCATCAGTGTTTCTTTCGATTTGAAATTTTGTGCTTCACTGAATAAAGCCTCGGTTGTAGTCACTTTTTGGCAAGCTCGATGTTTACACTTTCGAGACCAACTAATCTAACGTATAAAATGGTCGTATCAGATTAAAGAGGAGTGTCTTCTTTCCAAATAAAATTCTTCAAACACTTCGGAAAGTTGTGCTCAATGTCTCTCGTACTTAATTTCACCGAAATTGTATCATTAATTAGTGCTATCCTCTTTAAAATGTAGGCCGGGGAGGCCTTGCTATTTATAAAATTGATATTAGTTCCAACAAAGATATCCAACACCTGGAGTTCTAAGGTATTTACAAAGTTATATTGCATAGGTCGTTTCATTCAAGCTTGCTATTGAAAGCGTTTTCTAGTTGTTTCTTTAAAGGATCGAGGTATTCCATCAGAATTACATTCCAGAATTTTACGTGTTTCGGATATTCAATGATATTCGCCACTCTTGAGCTTTAAAGTAGAAATAAGTTTTTTCAAGATTTGTTCATCGTAGTACGAACTACCCCAGTCATATAAGAAGTGGCCCTATACCAAGTACTAAACAAACCAGAAGAAAGCCGCTGACATTCCTAAAACTAGTGCTCGATATTGAGGCACTTTTGCTTCCTCCTGTCATCGATTACCTTATTAATACTCCCATAAAATGTGGTAAGCCTTAAGAAGATTCATCATACGAAACAGTTCTGCAGCTTTACTAATCTCTTATTCAATTCACGTCGTTTGAGCGGACTTCATTTTAAATTGCTGCGTTGCAATCTTGTACCCAAGACGTAGCATTCCTTTCTATACCACGTGACTAAAAAGAACTGAGCGTGAGTACGAGATCCAATAAAGGGTCTAGAAATTAGACAATAAAGCCAATATATGTATATCCAACGATATTAGTTGAATAACATTAATTTGAAAAACATCGAGTTCTTAAACTGCATTGTGATGTTTTTCTATCGTTTTCTTTCATATCAGGGCACGGTATGCATGAAAAAGCATAGCTCGAAACAACTAAGTGCCTTGGTGAGAATTGAAGTATTTCTCAAGGCACTTCAGTTTCAAAGAGTTTCTTGGGTTATTTTGGATTCATACATGTACCCCAGGATAAGCCAGTACTTGTGATTTAAGTGCATGATATCCATGGCCCTATTTACGAGTTTATTACGATTTATATAAAGCAAGGACAATTTACGTGATGTCTTTCTCCGCTGGCTGCACCGGTTTGCCTGGGCCGGCGATTGAATCTTGAACAACTTGATGATTTTGATGACGTAAGGGTAAGAGTCACTTGACAAGAGGGAACTCAACATCCCTCCCCTCAAGTGACTCTTCAACACTAGGCTCGAAAAACAACTCTGAAAATAGCCGCTTCCGAAAAAGACCGCCTGTTTTTTCGGCCTCTGTGGTCTGATGCAGAGAACAAGGTCACGGGCCCAAGACGAGTGATTTATTATCTCTTCGAGCGTTCTACCAACATCACAAGAGGTTTAGGTCGCCGAAAAACCACAATACTTCGTGCTCTGTTGTTTTGTTGAAATGTTGTGGTTTACTAACCATTCTTATTCTCTACTTAACTGAAACAGAGGACCTGTTTAACCAATCACAGCAAGCGTACAGCAGGATCGAGCGTGGGTCGAGATTAACCCTTTCATTTCCAGAGTCAAACCGCAAGCACATTAACGTGATATTACTTTTTCGGAGTCTGTGGATCAAACCTTAGTGTGAGACCATTGAAATGAAAGCTACTGAACATTACTTTCACGCGGCAATGGCTATGGTTGTCCCGCAGAAGTTGTTTCTAGATTTTAAGTTTTTCAACAGTAACGTCCTAATATGGGGCCTAATCAGCTGAACGCTCAAATTGAGCAGTCCTTTCACTTCGCACCTAAGTAACCCGGCCAACTGTTATGAGGACATTCAAATGTCAAGCTTTTGAGTCTTTAATAACTACTATGTGTTGCTTGCTTCGGAATATTTTGCTTACGAAATCTGGCACTTTCACAAAATTTTGCTCATGGTCACTATGAATAATGGCGGGTCAACAAGTTGGCAGAGACTTACAAATGTAAAAGAGGGGGGAAAAGTGTCTAAAATCCTCAGTCCTATCTGGAAATCGAACCAGCATCAACGATTTCTTTTTTCGTATCTCTAAATTTACAATACAATCACTTTGTGAAAAGCCACTGCAGCTAGCAACAAACATCGAGCCCCACCATCGAGCGTAACCCGACAGAGGTCAAAGTCCATCTATAGGACTGTTTTGACCACTTCAGGGAGCCCCCTAAAAAAAGGGCGGGGACCAAACCGATGAGTCTACTGTACACAGTAGAATATTGTTGATATCGATGGAATGTTTGCCTAACCACATCAACTAAACTTGTCATCTTAATGCCAGCCTTGATAATTGACAGAAAGCAATAATAATAAGCCTTTCCTTCCTCTGTGCCTCACATGACAATGAACTAAATGACCACGGCGACACAGAGTCTGCCGAATTATAGCACCGGATCTGTATGATTGATCTGTTAGATCAATAACTTAAAACCATAAACACTGGGAAATATTTTCTAAAGTGGGATCCACTGATGGACAGAAAGTGAAACTTTCAATTCAAAAGGAGCCTGATTTAACTAATCGCATCCACTCTAACAATCTTGATTTTTCTCTTTTCAACTTGTTTCCTGAAGGAAGCAGTGTCTACGAGCAATGCTCCTGTGGTTAGCAGTGGGTTTCAAAACAATGCGGATAAACTAACCCATTGCACCTGTGATAATAAAAGATGTCTGAGCTGCAGCTTCATAACACTGCTTACAAATAATCCTCCTTTATTACGGTTTCCAAAACCATTTCATTCATTTTAATAAAAGTTTAATCATTTTTACCCTAACAGGTCACCGAGAAGAGAACTCTGGAAACAGAAAAGACATCTCAATTCTATTTTAAGTTCTTCGCTACAGCAAACCAAAACATTTGCAAAACCTTGCCAATCCAGCAATTTCTTTAACATCACAACTCGGAATCCATCACAAAAAGCACAATTAAAACAACGCCCATTTCCTTTAGGTTAAAACTCGACTTTTATTTACCGCTCTCCCATACATGAGGTATTTATATTACATTGTCATTTTTCGTTCGACTAGAACCAAAAAACCATTAGCGGTAAAGACAGGGGCCTAAAAGTGACTAATGGCAACAACATTAATATCGTTAATGGCCATTTGTTTCACCTTGAGTGGCCCTTCAAAAAACACTTCCTTCCTGATTTCCACTGACCACCGCGGAAAGATTATCAGCAAGTTATTTTCTTTACTATCCGTGTGGGGATCAAAGATCTCAGAAAATGTCAACAATCAAAAAGTGTGAAATGTTTTGTTACTGTCAAAAATGAAACAAAGTTTGTAAACGAAAACGATACATTCTATTAGTTTAGACCCAGTGAGTTCCATGGTTCTTATCTGAGAAGATCGTAAAAACTGGGAATGACACACAATTCACAATGTTCAGTGATTAAATTCTAATTTCTCCTAACATTTCCAAACAAATTTCAGCAGGCATCTGATGAGAATAAAGCTTCCAATCGCACGAACAGAGCTGTCTCGGCTATCGAAAACAATCAAGGGAAATTTTGCTCAGTGAACCCGGAGTGAAAGTCCTACGGAAAGAAAATGTTCATTTTTAAAATACATGATATCTTCCTAAGATCGCGTTTCTAATGGTCGAGGCACAGTATTATAGATGATCTAAACCGGTTTGTATATAAATCATCTATAAAGATACAGTCAACAGCAACTTATATTGTTTCAAGACATGACCATACTTCTGTTGCCGACTGAACGCGGCCAGCCGCGAAAAGGATTTTTTTTTGGTTCTAATTGTGTGCCAGATCACCTTCAGGAACCCAGAGGCAGATCTTTGGAGGGGAAAAAAAAGTTAACAAGAGCGAAAGCAAACTTTAAATTGCACTCGTGACGCGTTAATATATCAGTATTATTAACTCTTATTTCTACTGACCGGTTCCGGCTAAAGCCTTTTAATAACGGCAAATTCTAACAATATATATCCACTCAGAAACCATGGCTAGAATCAGTAATGAGGACACTAAGATGTGCGCAAGAGACAAATTGCTGAACTATATCAGTTTAATTGACTGAGTTTTTGAGAAACAACAGAAATGTATGAGCAATGTTAGTTAACATAAAACTTGTTCCTCGATTTCCCTGAGTCAGTCTGTGAGTTTCTCACACGATTCCAACACGAATGATTGTTGGAAGCTTGCAAACGAATGAAAATTAACAGTAATGAACTTACTTCTCGGCTCTTAACGGTTAAGTTAAGTTGGGAAGTTTCCGTGCAGTTCACTTTACCAACTTGGTAAAACTCACAAAGCAACGAGGGGCGGAGATCTAGACTTTGACTGACAGCAATCAATCATGAGTGCATGTGCTCTTTTTTTAAGCAACAATAGATCCCTCAATAATTATAGGTGTCGGCGGACAAGTGAGGACACTTAGTTATTCCAACCTCGGTGATGAGATATTTGATTAAGTCGCGCACAGCAAATTTTAGATTTTGAGGGTTTGCCCTTTGCTGACTTTACTATTTTAGGCCGTCCCTTTCCAATCCTAAGCGGGAGGAGGGGGGTAGGTACCGGATGCCGTAGCGTCAATTTCGACTTAACCATCCCCTTCCATTTCCTTAGATTACCCGAACAATTCGTCGAACTCTGAGTAAGCGTGAGTTATAACTAAGTCTTTTGCCCAAGAACACAACATAGGGAATTAGCAAATATCCCAAGTGCAAACAAACTGTATGACAATAACACCTGACTAATAACGATTTGTAACAGTAGAAAAATTACGATTAAAAATGTACTCAGCGATAGTTGCCTGTTGTAAAGGCTGAGATGAACTGTTGCACCGACGGAACGGACGCCAGAGAACGCAGCACGAAGTTCACATGAAAGACCTAAAGTATTTAAAACCCTCTTTTTCTTTGCTTCGTTGAGATTTGCTCACAAAAAAACATTATATTTTCTCTTCGCGAGTGCGTGATTACAAGGCACAACTTACGTCGAAGTAGCGTGACCTAGAAGTAGAACCGAGGAAGGAAATGTACGGAAAACATTGTATTTGACGTGAGGTTTGAACAAGAGTAAGGAAACGTCACGTAATATATTATAAAGAAGCCACCCACAAAAACTTGAGCCATATCAAACACAAATCTTCAATTATTGACTTTCATCAACAGAATGAATTCTAAAACACTGCCCACAGGCAGAAGCTGATGCACAGGGGTGGGGCAGGGGTTAGGGTCTGGATTATAAATATAACTTCGAAGCGATGAAATTACAGATTACAGACAAGTCGGCAGGCTGCATTTTGCCCTGGTTACTATCTAATAATGTGAACGATAAGCTACCAAATTATTGATATAACCAAAAAACAACGAACCAAAATACAAAACAAAAACAGAACACAGCAGGACACCTTTAAGACAGGAAACCCGAAAACCCATATGGCACGTCCATGCAATACGAAAAGTAGCGGCTAATAAAGAATGTATTTAGCTTTGGTTAGAGTCACGCAAAGCGTGAACGATGATGCTTCGTAACCCTTTTCACGGCAGCGGGAGAAGCTGAAAGTTTTGCGCCAATGTAGTGTCTGTAGTGAGTCACGTTTCATAAGGGGACGGCGAGGGGTGGGGCGAAATAAAAGATAACGGAAGGTACGAAGCATGGCGATTTTTAAACACGCAATAATGAGCAAATGAACAACGCTACCTGCACTTCTTGGTCTTCTTTCTGTGCTACAACTCTATTACACGTCTACCTCTGACGGCAAAACAGTTCGTCCAGAGTAACTCTTGTTGATTTCTAACCCGAAGTCGTGTAAATTCCCCCTTTGCAGTCTCTAACAGTTTTCGTTCGGTGTACTATATTTAACAATTACATTACGTGCTCAAGATTTCGTCAACTATCGCGCGATGGTCGACCAGGGCGCAGCCCGAGTCAAAATCTAGAACGAGTAATTGTTGAGGTATTTTATACCAGACGTTCAAATAATTATTTGAGTCCTCTTCACGGATACTTCGAATATGCAAAGAAGCGGCCGCCATTTTGTTAACAACCACACATTGCTAGTCTACACACTTCCTCCAACAGATCTGATAAAGAGTTGGGTAGCTAATAAGAGAACGGCACCGGTATTAGTGCACTAGTAGATTTATACTAAAATGTTATTATCGCTTTCAGTGAAGAATATTTTTAACAGAAAATTACCGTTAACTGTGATTGATGATCGTTTTTTTCTTGCTTTCTCATAAAAAACGACCTTACAGTAAAACACGCTGGCATCGACCGCCATGCCTCGTAAGCAAAAAATAAGGCATGTGTATTGCATATCGGTAAAAGATAATCGAATGTTTAATGTTGGTAATATTTTAACATGATCAGTCGCACAGATAAAAAAAACGTAACTTCAGTTACATTTGACGGCCTGGAGTCTGAAAAACATAATACGGCCGTGGCAAACGAGTTTAGGACATAGTTTAGGACACATTCTTTAGGATGGTCAATGTTAGGAGGACTGACAGAACTAGCTGGGACGTGACAGGATCACATAGCCACAAGTAATAATACCGGCTGTAAGGATGAAAGGAAAAAGATCAGCCAACGCCTTTAACTGAAATGAGCACAAAACAGCGATCGAGATCAACACAGGAACACAAACAGCTCTTTCGCTTCCTTGAAGTTGAAGATCATTATGTCAAACACGTCCGTAAAAATCCTTCCCGGACAATGCCGGACAGAATATGAAATTCTTTCAAGTTTACGTCCTTACCCAAACGTAACTAGCGTTCAAAATTTTTAGCATGTGGAGCGGAAACCAAACATCACGAGTATTTTTTAGCCGGCTTTGGTCAGTTTAAAGGCATGTGACTCTGTTTACTGTGAACTGAAAAGACAGAGTAAAGCAAATGAAACATGCGCACCCCACATGTCACTGGCTTCCTTTCTAAGCTGTACAATATGTTTTTTTATGGAATGGCGAGCAGAATCTTGGCCAAGTTCAAGTCACCCGCGTATTCCTTTCTCTCTTTAGCTCCTTTTCCCCGCCCCTTCCCCTTCATTCACATCTAATTTGTCCGGCTTCACCTCTACTCCCGGCTTGGACTGTTTACTCGGAAGACACGCCCTCTCGGCCACAGGCAAAATTCTCGGCATAGGGTGATTATGATTATTTCGTTCGTGATTCAGCTCGATTAGCACGCTCTGACTAAGTACATAGCGGTGTTAAGGAAATTTGCACGCTAGAAAAGGAAATTCAAATGACGACGCATAGCTTGTTTTTCTGCTAGTAACAAGGTCAGGTGTTGATCATCTACGGTATCCTCCTTCCAGTCACCCAATTTAAATAAATTAACAAACATCGAAAACAGCACAAGATATATATAGATTAACAAATACACTATAGTGACCAACTATACAACTTGACGCAAACTCCACTGCAAGAAGGTCAAGACTCTCTTTCCGCTTAAAGCGACAAGGGGGTTTTTACCTAATCATAGAGAAGCAAACAATATCACTCCCAATACTGAAACTACAATTCTCTTGTGACTTAGCGACATCCTGTAGGGTTCCTACGCTTTTTCCGTTATATATTGATTGTCTAGACAAGAGATTTGATAGCAAGCTATGTTTAGACAAAAACACTCTCCGTCAAAACTACCCCGGTTACGGCGACGGAGACAAAGTCCTACGCGTTCAGCTGAGGCGGACACGAACAATAGTTGAAAATTCCAATAATGAAAGAACAAGTACAGATCTTTGCTGATAAAGAGTCCTGCTTGTATTAAATGACTTTCTGAAAATATTTTAAGACTTTCCTGTGCTCCGGTATTGCTTAGTAAAACCGATATGAATCTTTAAAATACGATGCTTTAGAGTGTTGACTTGCCTGTAGTGGGGGAGTGAGTGGAGTTCGCATTTTCACCATACTTTTATCTACCAAAGGTGTAGGCAGCCTTCCTGAGGTTTAACTTGTTACAATAATTTTCGTTCAATTGATGTCTTATCTTACAACATGAAATATTGAAAGAATTTGAGCCGGAGGAAACTGCAGCCCTAATGAGAATTATATTCCGAAACTAAACTGCTCGTAGGCAGGGGCGAATAAACACACTTTAATTGCTTTATACGCTCTTTGTTCAACGTAAAAGCAGTGAACAACGAAGGGCTTGAAAATTTCTTGTACGTCGTCTCTAAGAATTAGACAATACCGAAAGAATATCTACGGGTTAACGATTTTTTTTCCATTTGAGAAAACAAGGCCAAACTTTAAAGAAAACTACTTGGTAATAAAAAAAATTGACGTTACTGTAGGTACCCGTCTGTCATTCAGAAATCTCGTTAAAACTTGTTAATTTATAAACCCACTTCATGGCATTGTAGACAATAAGGTTTTCGCGCCCTCCACACAGAGCGTCAAATACGTGAGCCAGAGCAAAAATAGCCTACGAACAGGCTCCCGGCGAGGACGGAAAAAAATTTTGGCGATCGCGAAACAGAAGAATTCGGAGAGCAAAGCGGCTTCCTTCGGGCTCACCGGGAGCCTGTTCGCAGGCTAGAGCAAAAAAGTTTAGCGCAGTCCCTTGAGCGATAAATTCCACTTTAGATTCGCTAACATGATTTTGAAACTTGATTTTTAAACTAGTCGGCGAAGATGCCGTTGCATTTTGCAAGCACTCAGCGAGTCTAATGGTTTTCTTACAACAGAAAAACAAAGTGATCTGTTTCACAATGTGACCGACCAACAATGATCACTGGTTTAATATCATTACAATGTCAAGTAGATGGGTAGCGGGTAGAATAAAGAAACTCAACCAGTTGCACAACCAAATTCTCAAGGCTCGCTTTAAAAGCCTGTAAGGCAATTAGTACGGAGACTTAAGAAACTGAGCTTAGGGAAAGCTGAGAGAGTTCAAGATGGCGGTCGACACGTTCACGTGATCCTTTGATGGATCTAAGTAATAAGAAAACTTCCTATTTTTAATCAGAGCTTTCTGGGAGAAAACTTCTGCTTACCTCCGTAAACTGTTATACCAGTACGAAGAAACCATATCGTAATCACGTTTAAATAAAACCTGATATAGTGCCTTGTTGACGTAAACAACTGAAAAATAAAGTTGATATTGTTCTTCGAGCGAATGCTATTCCAAAACGAAACATCTTGAAACCTTTTCAAAACGACTCAAGATCCTCTTTAAGCTTTGCTCTAAAGGTTAACCAGTCTATTTCCGTCAGTTTATCTGCTGGCTAACAACAGCACGCAACTTAAAAACCGTTTGTCTTATAATGTATCAAAATCATCATGGATGCAAAAAGAAGTTAAGGTCGTAAATTGACGATTTTGACAACAGGAAAAAAAAAAGAGACGGGAAAAAAACGAACTTTACACTCCACTTTCGTCGTCGATAAATCTTATCGCAGTTCACGAACAATATTTCAATCCGACGATTTCTTCCATTAACACGGCGCGAGCAACTAAAATCCTCCACAGAAACTAAGGATTATCCGTCTCGTTTTAATATCCAATTGTCACAAGACGGAACTCGTGCTGGCCTCAAAATCGCGCAACAAACTTGGAGACTGAAAACAGCGTAACACCATACAATAACTGTAAGCGGGTAAGGAAATCTCAAGTTGATATTATTTAAATGACTCATGCTGACGATTCCGGCAAAAATACAAACGCACTGGGTAAGCTTCGTGCGGGCAAATATCATCCTTTAGCGATCTATTTTCGAAAAAAAGACGTTTGGAGTGCAAGCGGAAGCACAGTGACCGAGCTGACCATTGAGGGCTGAGAAGAAACATCGAGTATCGAAATTAGACGCCTCCCACTTCCGTTTCCGACCAAATGCGCGATAAGAAAGTATCAGCACGTCAGATCACAGTGTTTTCTTTGTTATCACGAGGAAAAGAAACATTTAAGGCTCGCTAGCTCTGATCAATTTAGATCGCTCGCTGAAACATTTTCAAATATTAACGCCCAAAGGTCCGAGCCTAACGGTAACTAACAATGAGTGGGCCGCAAATGCTTTATATGCTGAGTGGGTTAGTGCGGGTTTTCAACGTGACCAAGAAAACTTGAGTCAGTGTTGGGTTAGTTTTGATCCAAAATCGCACAAGACTCGCTCATCGCCAACATCTTGGCAGGCGGTTCGATTTACTAACGTAAAAGAAGGAATGAAACAGCTACGCTAGTGAAGGAATGTTCCAAAACTATGACCAAGAAAATAACACGCACAAAACATATCCTGAAACACCCAGTTTTATTCAATTCCTTTCTGAGCGTTCCGCATAACTTCGACCTGAAGTAATAATAAGAGTCTTCAGAAAAGGAGCAATTTTACACACAATAGTCAAACAAGACAAAACTTAAATACAGAGATTAATAACTTCATAAATTATAATTATTTCTGCGCTTCATAATTTAACTATTTCTTTTTTACACTGCTGCATATTCGCAGATGATATGTATTTTTTTTGTCGGGTGAACCTGAATTCAAAAGACGTCAAACAGATTTTTCAAAACAGACTAAATAATAAATAGATCAGTCAATGAAAGAACACTTGGGAAAACAAGAACATTTGATACCCTGAAATTGAATCGCGGGGATATTTTATAATCCATCAGTCATCCTATGATGTAAATAAAGATCCAAAAACTCTGATTTCAATTTTATGACTTAAGATAAATAGAATGACATGAAAACACAACGGCTGTCGTCATAAACGTAAGTTACATAACAAAAGTGCAGATAACGTATCCCCGCGCGCTATTAATCAGATCACAACTGCGACACACACTGAGTCCTGTAAACGAAAAACTGTTTGAAACTTCTGTGAATTCGTATCTCCCATCCGGTAAATAAAATATTCGATTTCAACTCTTATAATAACTCGCACATAAAATACGGCTGTGTATTTTACAAAAATTACTTCAATGCTCTGACTTATGAAGTCAAAATGTTTCTAATCTGAAATATTAATTGATCCTGGTCTATTAAGGGTTAAATCTAAAGCGTTTCTGCGGTTTTTTCTTCTTCGCGCCCTTGGCGGCTTTCTTGCAGCCCACAGCAGGCAAATAGCAGCACAAGCAGGGAATGAATAGGGACAGAATAGCTAGGCAACCCCAGCGCGGCGCGCACGAACTGACGGGCCCCGCGCACGAACACGGCTCATCAGCGAGCTGTCCTTCATCGAAATTGTCTTTCGTACAGTGATAAAAGATACCTTTCACACAACACATACAACTGGCATAGTCTATGAGCTCGTCTGCTTCCACACCACACAAGAGGGGTTCCTGCTTCTCGTTTGTCCACTGAGAACAGTTCTCCACTCGTTCGCTTTTCATTGAGCTAGTGTCCACAAGTCGAGTCGTAGGTCGTGATGTCGGAGAGCTCGGCTGACTCTCGACTAGACTCGCTTTAGTCTTTGAATAATAACAATCCGAACAGAGTCTCCGTTCGAAGCTAGACAGTTTTGCGAGGCTATTCTTAGACTTTAAATCCACGGGCTGTGACCGAAGAGTTGATAACGGTATGGGAGGCGCTTTCGCAAGCGGTGAAAGTTCACAATACTCGTCGGCATCGTCCGCACTGTCAGAGCTACTTGAAAATTTTGTATTCGTTGTAGCGGGAGTTTTGTGACTCGCCATCGTCGGTTTTTCCGCACAATCGGCAACCTTAACAGGTACCTTTGACTGAATATTATGTCGCCGCAGTTGTTTGTACACTTTGGGGTCGATAACTTTAAAACTCGACCCGTGTCCAATAACAAATGGGTAATAGTCGTCCGCATCGCTCTCCTCTGTTACGCCGGTCGTAGGAAAGTTCGTCGTTAAACGCGGTAATTTATCGACCAAGGCGAAATTATTTCTGTCGTTCGTGCCGTGCATCATCTTGCCCAATCCTTCGTGTTTCATCGAGTATGACGAACTATAAGTCGTTCTGTGATCAAGTCTGTGTTGCCATACAGCGGTGTTCATGTGTCCCTCGGTGTTGGCCGGCCGCGCGACCGTCCTGTGCTGTCACTTTATTCAAACTGAACGCGTCCTACGTCGTGACTGTATTATAATGGGCCTGTCTTGCTTAGCTTGCGTGGCACTTCCGATTATCAGCTTGGGAAATTTAATGTTTCCTTTTATCAAATCTGCCAAAATACAGTTCCCGCGAATTTCCTATTAAACTGAGCAAAGAAACCTCCCCGACAGTGTTAATGTTTCCACAGACAAAGAGCGAGCAAGGATTCAGCCATCGTATGAATATTACCTCTCCGCGATATAAAGACCCTCGACAAGTTGAGAATAAATTTCTTGATGTACTCCTGGCTTTTCTTTCCACAGCTCTGAAGATTCAATTAACCCGCCAGCCGAAGATGTCCGGCGGAGTGATAAAATGTTTTCGAGAAGCACTCTAGTAAAGAAAAACTGGCTGTTTCACTACCCAAACACTTTCGTTCTCACCCCTTTGTCGTCCGTTGTTTTTGAGTAATTTATATTTAGCCGAGGTCGATTATTCTCTATTGTAATTCAAGCTTTAAAATCCCTCAAGTGATAAACTTGTTTTAGCGGAAATGATGGTATGCTATGGCGGGACTTAGTTCCGGTTCCACGAGTGAACGATCACCGACTTACGTAGGCACTGGTATCTCGCTCTCAAGTACAAAACTATAGCACACGGTTTGCGAGTTAATCGCAGCTTAAATGCGAGAAACAAAACCGATCGAGACACAAACAGAAACGTCAACGAGTCCCGATCTTCGAACGATGGCAGCCACAACAAAAGCTTTAGAGCCTCAAGTTTAATTTCCCGTTGCGAAAGATTAAAATGCAAATGGTGCCCTACATAAACACGACACAAAAGAAACCCACTCAAAACGGAAGTCCACACCCAGTCACTGATGACAAATGACAAGAGGCTTTAGAACTTCTTGTGCGCGGTATTATCTCTCATTGGTCGGCTTTGTCACGAACCACAAATCAACTTGATCACCCTCTAGGGAGGACGAGATTTGTTTTCTGTCGACACGAATCCCGCGCTCTGTCAATCGCGTTCAATTTGGGCTGAGTGAATCAATAAAACGGAAAACGGCCGCAAATTAACTTGTGATGCGACAAAAGACAACATTTAACTGTTTTCTTTGCTGTTTTCCTTTCTAGGACTGCCCACGACTCAATCAATCAACCCTTAACATTTGTTTATGTTTTTGTTCCATTTACACGCGTTTCAATTTTCGGCGTTCATTTATTTCTTTTTTTCGGGGTCTCCGAAATGTCACGTTGATTGAACTCTGTACATACACACTCGAGATGAGACGCTTACTTGTGACAGAGTACTTCAACGTTGTTTAGATTACGGTTGATATGTCTGTTGTGAAAACCATCAAGGTACAGCCTGTCAGCCCAAAATCAAAAGAAATGCAAAGTTGGCAGCAAAAGCTTCGAGATAATAGCCATGATTTGGGTAAATCGCTTCCTGTCGATCAACAGAACCACAACTGCAGCGACAGTACTTTTCCACTTGGTGGTTTTGGTATAAAAAGAGTGAATCAGAATGCGCAGGATATGGTAAGATAGAGGCGCCGAGATGGCTGCTGTACCGGACACGTTGCTGGTATCATAATCAGACATCACAATTGTACACTTGCGAAAGTATGTTAGTACAACTGATTAGGAGATGGTTTACGAGACATTCTAATTTCGGAATAACTGACATAGACAAGAGTAAAACGGGTGCGGATTTTTCAATAAACAGTATTTCGTGAGTCGTTTTAAGTGTTCAGTTGTAGACCCAATATTGTAAATGACGTATTAAGAAAGTTTGAAGACAAATAGTTAATTGGCTAATGATTTTTCGTATACTTCATGGAGCAGATGTGCCGGCTTTGATAAAAAGCTTTCTTCAGTTGCTACTTAATGTAATGTCAGCATCAATACTATCGAAGACGCCTAATTGATGACTTTCGGTATTCTCATTAACTGCCCGCTGGAAAATGTCTTCAAACTATAACGAGAAAATACATGTTGATCATTCTAAGCATGCAAGTGGACAGTTGATAAACCGTTACCTAGCTTGACGTTCGAAAAATGCAACGAAAGCTGTTCGGCCATATCCAGTAATCTTGACGCTAAAACAGAAATAGAAAAGTAAGATGTCGTTATGTTCTCATGCAAAACTCCAAACAACCCGGCATCGATCCAAACCAAGCAAAAAAATTACAAAGAGATAACTTTTAGTAGTGTTATTGTTTGAAATCATTGTAATGGAAAAGGATGTTCGGTGCTGTTTCAACAGTCATTAATCATTGACTGGTCGGTCAGTTCAAGCATTCAGTTCAAGAGCTAGAAAATTCTTTCCTTTGTAGCAAAAACCTCGAAAACTCATTTGGTGATATCAATTTGCCCAATTAAGACCACAAAATGCTACCGTAAGCATTCTTCGTGTATTGCACCTGGAACAGAGCAATATGACATCCATATGCAATTTATTGTGGAAAAGAGAAACATTTTGACGAAGCAAAATTTAAAAGGACGCTGAGCGTAAAAATGTAATAAAACCGACTTTCAACACCAGTCTCGGTTTCTGCTTGAAACATAGTGTTTAAGCACGCGTTTCGAGTATGACTCTCCTTAATTGTAACCCAAATACGACATGTTAGTATCCTACAACTTCTGCCGGAAATCGTTCACCCGAAGCACGAATTCTTACACCGAAATAACAGCGACAAAACAAAAAAAAGGTGTTGAAAAATGATCAAAAATCCGTAAAATTAAAGGAAGTGCTGTCTTCACAACAAAAAGATAACATCGCAAAAATAGCAAACTATTTACTTGCTCTAATAATAGAACGCTATATAACCGTAATGTGAAAAGGCGAGTTCCCTCATTAGTCGAAACGGTTCTTTCCAACAAAAGAAACGCTGCTGGTTTTCTAACTCGGTACAGTAAAATGTGTGCCCTTTGTTAATAAAAAAACGCATCTTTTTCAAAGAGAGTTCTGTCTTTAGTTACTGTGGGAGTAAAATAAGAAAATGATTCAACGGAAAATAGCAATTTCAGAAATCCGGAAAAAATGTACTCAGTGGCAACAAAACGTTTCCTTCATGAATCGGTCTCCAAGGTGTGCTTCGGTCCTGGATCACTCAAGAGAGTGAAAGTCGATTCCGATGAAACGGAAAACAGCAAAATCCGTAGAATCACATCATTTACAATCAAGGAAATCGTGTGTCGGAAATAAAATGTATCTTTTCCAAATAAACAGTACGGGGGTTCTTCGCTGCATGATCCAGTTGATCCGGGCCTCGCTCAGTTCAGTGCCTTTTACTTAGAGCATGACAGGACGCGTTAGCCAGCAACTGAGTCAACGGGGAAATCTCACGCCTAACAAAGCTCTCTTACTAGGCTGTAGTGCATTTGAAACTTTGTAATGAAAGAGTGTATTAAAAGGAACTAAAATGTACCGAGAACGAGAGAACCTTGCAATGTTTGAGTAGCTTTAAATCTTGTGAAGGATAGCTACATAGAGTTATGGATTCATAGATCGACTGAATGAGACGATGAAAAAGGGGGGAAAAAAAGATTTCTGATCATCGATACAGCATGTTTGCTTTCAGCGAATCAAGATTTTCAAACCGTGGTCTTCTGTAACTTTGTAATAAAGAGTCTGTGGAGGTGCTAAAATGCACTCAGAATAAGACAACCTTGCAATGCTTGGGCAGCCTTATTTCTCGTGAGGAATAGTCCCATAGAATAATAGATTAATCGACTGAAACTGGAGACGACGAAAAAGGAAAAAGGTTTTGAACGACACATGTTTGCTTTCAGCGAATCACGACCTTCAAGCATTCTTATCTTCCATCGTTCTACTTTGTCTCGCCTCTCTTCGAAAAGTTGTCTGACACTGAGAAAAGAAAGAGAGCGTACATGTTGAATTTAGTTAACTTTGGAACGTCTTAAACATTCGTAACTGCAATTTCCGTTCATCTAAGTAGGAAAGATGTTAGAAAATATCTAAATGCACGTAACCTAAGGTTGCATTGCATCTGATGAGTCGTTATGCGATCTGCTACTTTAGGCCAGACACACAATAGAGTCATTTGAAGTAAATTTTTGCAACCCTTAATGATGAATTTGATTTATAATCAATTTGCAATCACAGAAGAAAGCCCCCTGGGGCGATAGGCTTATTCAAACTTCCTATGTATTGTTGAAAAGTGTTGATAAGACTTTTAGATCGGAATTATCGTTGGCCCCTAATTCCGCTTCTTCTCAACAGTAAGACTAAATCATGTTTTATCTTCAAGTAACCTTTTTAATTGATCGCTAAAATTGGGTTCGCATCTGTAAATGGCATTTCGCTTGACTAGCTTCAGTGCCGTCAACCTTGTTGTACTGTAAGGTGTCGCTTCACTCTTCAAACGCTAACCACAGATAACTTTCGTGACAAAGTTCTTGCAAGGATACCCTACCTCCATGCTTGGTTTGAAAATTCGTGATAAAAGAAATCCCTTTCTGGCAAGGCTCTAGAAATCTAATTATTGAAATGATAAAGTGGTTTCCGCCGTCAAGAAGGTTGGTTCGAGAAACCGGCAGAACGCGGAAACGTGAAGCTACAACATTGGACAAACAAAGGGTTCGTACCCAATCACTGAGAGCCACAGTTTATTCAGTAATGGGCATGAATTTCTCTTGGTCACTCGACAGAACGTCAGTGCTTTCGCGTTCGGTTGTCTTAAGAAGTCAAAAGAATACGGCAAGCCAAGGCATATACGCATCGTAGCGAAAAATCCGCAAATCACTCTCAGAGTCACATAAAGCCGGAAACGGCCACCAGCCACCGGCCACCGGCCACAGACACAACACAAAACTAATTTGAGCTCTACCCAAGTTTTCTATTTTTAACAAGACCAAAAATCTCATCAGCAACAATGTAGTTGCATTTAAAATTGCACATGAAGGAAAAAAACGTGAGTGTCAAAGGCCGGTACAAAGGAAGTCGATTTGGTCCCTCCCTTTTGGGCAATTACGAGTTTGTTTGGGTTCAACGGTTGAGTAACCAGCTTACTTCCCGGCCTAAAAAACGAAAACACAACAATATGGCCGATTCTCACCTCTTTATTCAAAAGCCACTTGGTCCTGTTTGCAATACATCTTAAGAGAAGTCACGTATCTGAAGTTCTGAACACAAGTTTAGTCTTCAAGTGGTTACTCAAATACAGGAGTCGAATAACACACGCCCCTTTACTATGAAAACGTGAGTTTACACATGCAAAGCTTTTATTAGGCTCTACGGTAAAGAGAACGCAACACCGTACATTAAATTCAATCCAAACGATAAATAAATCGCTCAATTTTCTGTAAGCATCTGGGTGAATGAGTAATTTACTTAATTTAATTATTCAAAAATAATAATACTCGCACAGAACTGACAAATTACGTGTAAATATTACGTGCCCTAGCTATCGCGGTTTAACAAAAAATGCATCGAATGTTTTGATGGCAGTATATTCTACTCGACAGATCATGCTTCCTTGCGTCATTCAAGGGTGTGTGACAGTTAAGTGTAACTATTAGTTGCCAAGCACTTGCGTCACCAGGATCCAAATTGTACCGTTCTCCCACCCACTCGGAATCTCATCAACTTGATCACGTTCATCGCAGTAAGTCTGCCGCAGTTGAGTGGGGTTTAGTAGTAACTGGAAACCACCAGGAAACCGACAGAAAGCTGTCCGATTCAGCGTTGAAGAAGCCCCCTAAATCTTAAGGCACACAAAAGCCCAGTGTTTCTGTGTTTCTCTATGTTCTCTATGCTCAAAAACTTCACGCTTCTAAACTTCGACTGACTGTTAACCGCCTCAAGAGAGAGACCAACTTCTATGACCTTATTCTAGAAATATCAGCGACAGTATCGACAAACAGAATATTGTTTGGATGTACTACCAAATTCTCAGCACTAGGATTAAGAGAATTGTATGGAAGTCGATAAGGGGAATTTTCATTGAATCGAACTTTGGAGTCTCAGTCAATGGCGAACCGAACGAAAATCCGCTTCACCTGCTAACAGAGAGCAATTTATATTTTCACCATTTCCCTAGCTTTGCTCGGTTCTCTGATAACCATTTATATCAGCATTTGGTGTTGCATCAAAAGCAAAATTAAGGTGGTGCGGAACCCTTTGTGCATGGAGGTCTCTTGCTTGTAGAAAATTGGTCGTCAACTTTTAATTCTCACTCTGAATGGCAAAGTTATCTCTAGTTAAATTGTGAACTCTTCTATGTGGTTCAGGAATCCAGTCTTTGCTAATGCTGGTTAATGAGTGAAGGATGAAATAAGGGAGGTTTCAAGACATATTTTCAATGATGTTCAAATAACTTTCCCGCCTTTCCCCTCCCTCTCGGTTTTATGTTTCCTCTTGGTTCTGTACCTCATTATTGAGAAGACTGAAACATTCAGTTAATCCTCCCCATGGTCACCAGAACATTTAAATTCTGTCACAGGCACAACGCCACTATTACTAGCACCGGAAAGAGACTAACGTATGCAAAAAGTACCAGATACTATACAGATGGGAGACAAGGAAAGGCAATTCAGTAAACTTCTACTGACTCCGATTCCCCACACCACACCTTCACAAGTGAAGTTATAAATGCCGTGATAAGGGTTATAATTCCACTCTAACCTTATTAAAAACATCATACAACTCTTTCCGACTTCAAGCACGTTATATAGCTCTAGCTCGGTTTAATCTGATTAAACCCAACTTAACTGCGAGAGAAGCCAAAGTAAGCCACATGGACCAACGTACGAGTTGCCACGACATGTCACAGAGAAAACCGGCGACATCCGCAGGGTTTCGTTTTATTAAGCTATCAGCCAAAGACAAACTTGTGCCAAAAGTGACAGCGTGTTCATACAATGAACATAACAATTCAATCCAAACGTGCATCAGATAAACAACGTTTTACTACGACGCCGCTTTGATGAGAAGCGGCCATGAGCGGATTATCTGACTACCGTTTTTCAACTTAATTTTTCCTGATTATGGTAGAGTGAAGTAGCGACAATGATCGAAAGTCGTGCGTTTACTTCTCGGGTGATTTCAATAACTGAAATCAAGCAAACAGGACAAATTAGTGTATGCACGTTCTTCTCTAATGTTGTACCAAGGCTGGTCTTTCTAGATAAGCGTTAGAACAAATAATACGAGTTTTTCGTGACGCTGTGCCATTCGTGACACAGTAATAAGTAAACAAACTGTTTCCTTTTGATCAAAAAACGCAAAACTGACGTAACCTTAATGAGGGCTATACGGCGTGTGGCATCCCTTGCTCAACATCGATTTACTTCTCATCAAATGTTTTGTTTTCCTTTTGAACATTCTTAAATTACAAGTAGCCCAAAACATTCCTGTATCTCTCACGTTCTAAAATCTTACTTTTTCCGGTAGAAACAAGCAGCTAACAAATGCCAAAAGAGTTACAGCACAAGTTCCTTTTTTTCAACGAATCTATTCTGATCTCAGCCTCGGGCGATCTTCGTTAGACTTAACAACATCTACACGGTTTAACACAATGGAAAATGAGTTGACGTAAAGAAAAGTCAAAAACAAATAAAAGTTATCCGAGCGAGAAGTTATGCTCAGCTTAAATAAAAACAACAATTACAAGTATGCTGAAACACACGTTTTGAAACCGTTGAAAACAACGGCTCGAAAAATGTTTCCGTGTTGGTTTTGCGTTGACGTCAATTGTTGGCGTAAGAATAATAGCAAACGCGAGCGCAATATCAACTTTTTCACTGTTCCGACGTTACACGATAGTCAAAATTTCAATAACGACACGACAGAGAAATGCTATTTGAGATTGATCCAATGTATAACAAAGCAAGTGTATTGAAGTTAGATACATATGGAGTAGAAACGGAGAAAAGGACATTGTTTGAAATCACTGGTTCATTTAGTTTACGCTGAATCGCTGATTTAAGTTTATAGTACCACTATGAGATACGAGTACAGTTTAGGTACGTGCTATACAATCTGCCTAATCATTCAACTATTTTCGCGCTTTCCAAAAATAACTGAGTTGACCATATTTTCCCTCTACAATTGCTAAGGCCAACTCAGTCATTTCCCGGTGATTCGGACGATATCTCACTAATCGAATCCACGTTAATTTACAGCTGAAATGAAATTGCAAGAACTTTTCAGAAAGGGTGGAATTTATCAGGGGGGGGGGGGGGGGCAAAATAATTCATTCCCATACTTCAGCAGCTTTCTCGGCTACTGACACGAAACGAATATAACGGATTTTCCTGTGCGGAACCGGACTGCGCCACTCGATATCCCACGCAAAACCGTACCAAGGTTTCAGCTTTTTTTAAATACGCGGAACGCGTCGATTTTGCTACATCTCAGCGGAGGCGCGACAATGAAGAGGAAAGAGATCACGTGGCGGAGTAGACCACAAGAATGGGTAGAACGAATCTAGAAAAAAATACACGCTGACCCATTCGCGTCGTTCTGGTTCAGTTCATGAATTCAATAGACCAAAAGTGTTGTGGTTAGACTTCGGGACTCGCGCGCTAATCGCCGTTTTGCTAATTAGACCTAATTAGGCAAGTAACTGGATCAACTATAGATTACCGGATGACGACTTTAACATCACGTAACGAGCTCACTGAAACGTGAGAGTTTTTGTTCTAAGGGAGCTTTATCTAATCTAGTGCTTTCCACGTTACTCCGTGAATGTCGCAAGAAAAGGGCGGTGAACTATAAAAGGTGCTACATTCATAGGTTGCCACGTCACGAGCAACAGGTGAAAAGTGCCGCACACGAAAGAGGGCTTCGCGCGCGCGCTGAAAGGCTGCGTGGGAGACACTGTCACGTTCTCTCCCCAGGCTTCAGCCGTCCTTTGATTGATCAAAATAATCTAGAACAAACCGTGTCCGTTCCGTTCAGAGTTTGTAGTAGGCTATTATCCAATTTTTGCGCAAAAAGAGTACTCGAAGAGCAAGAAGCGTAAAATAAAAAATTAAAATACTGAAAAGAAAAAGCAAGGGTCAATGCCTGCCAGCAGTTACCCCATTAATCTACGGATGAAGAGATTAATTGAGTTATCTTATCTAAGAAGACAGGTACCGTTTGCTCAAGGAGTGATAAGGGTGTACAATCGATAAAACATTGTTGGATTAAGTATTTTAAACAAAACAAACTTGATTATCCGTAGATAGTGATCCATCTGGTGAATTCCGGTTTTTGAGTCAACCGAGCCCGAGCCGTGAAAATCGCAAAGGCCTGACTGACTGTTCTATTTCACGCTCAAGGAAATTTCGCGCAATAGTTTCTCTTTTTACCCAGTCGCGTGGCTGCAGCGTACGTTCCTTTTCCCACAGTTTGAATGCTCGTGAAACTAGCCTTCAATCCCGTGGCCTGTATAGGTATGTGTGACGCCAAAGGGTATGGTTTTCTGAGCCGTTTTGGTCTGTAACTTGTTATGTTTTTAGAATTTACTTCTTTATCATTGTAATCAAGACCATCAACATTGTACGTTGTAAAGTATTGCAGCCTACAACTGTACTTATACAAGCGTATAAACTTGCCTTTAACGCTGGTCTTAACAAGGGAACTGATTATAAGGCAGGTCTGAAATGGGGTATCAATTTAAGGGTCAGGTTTGAAATTGGGCATCGAGTTTTGAGTAGGGTCTAAATATAGGGTAGGGAATGGCAAATTTTGGCGTGAAACAGGTTAAAGGTTTCAAGTACCTCGCTGCACACCCACACCCAATATTTACCTGCTAATTGCTCATGTGCAAACATTCAGATACAGTACATGATTTATTTTCTCAATAACTATTAATCATGTATTCACCCTATTGCAATCTATCCATGTCATATCATGTAACTGGCATAAAATGGGCTTAAAATTGATCTGCTCCCAAAGCCGGCTTCATAAAAGTAGATCAGTTGGCAAAGTATTTGCACAGGTACCACAAAGGTCTTAAAAACAAGTCATACAAGCCTCATAGTGATGCATGTACTTATTTTCTACATACAATATATTCACAGTATTCTAAATTATACTTGCCAACACCTACACCAATGAATTGAAGAACTCAAAGGATCAGCAGTTGGAAACCACCTTAGCGAGCAACATGACAAGAAGCCAGACGACAATGAGCAAAGTTTTAAAATTAACACTGAACAAACAGTGTGATTCAATTCACACTAAATTATTTGTTTAGATCAGTTCTTTAGGGTTATTAGTATTGTTTTATTGTCTCACTGGTTTAGGTCCCCTCTTCAACTTTGTAAATATGTTTATCACTTATCTTACATATATTATTGCATTCTACTGTTTGTGATATTTTTGACTATTTTTTACTGTCAGAAACATTTATGCTTATTTCATATATTTTCTACACACACTTGAAAATGACCTTGGAGTGGTCGAAACATTATGACTTTTTATTGTTATTTATCATTACAAAATCGATTTCTAAGATATTACTTATCAAGGTACAGTATTGTAAATTACACAGTATTTGCAATGTAGCACAAAGTAATGAAATGTATTATTATTATCACAAGCATATCACCTAGGTGATATGCTTCTGTTATTATTAAATATAATGTACTGTACTATAACATAATGTAAAAGAATTATAATCAGTACATTACATTATATACCTTATGGAAATCTCAAAAAAAATTACAGGCAGAAGAGAGACCAAAACATTTGCTCATAATCAGCTTCAAACAGCTTCACAGTTGAGATGGCTGAGCCTTTGTACCAGTATTGTACAGCTCTTGGGACGTTTCAAAGAAATAAGCGGGATGTTTCTTTCTGTAACGTGAGAGGCTTCAAGTATTTCTACCTCCCTTGGATGGAATGTAGTTTCCATTGAAAGTATTCTCAAATGAGGGCTTACTGACCACAGACTGTAGAATAACCCCTCTGGTCATAGGCTCCTGTGCTCAATTTCATTTAATTTTGTTTCATACACGTTAGCTCTGGTAATTAATGCCTGCTTCTGCAATATTATGCCTCAAGCCACAGGCACTGTTTGGTTTGATTTTGTTTGATTTTATTTGGTTTTGTTTTGTTTTGTTTTGTTTTGTTTTGTTTTGTTTTGTTTTGTTTTGTTTTGTTTTGTTTTGTTTTGTTTTGTTTTGTTTTGTTTTGTTTTGTTTTGTTTTGTTTTGTTTTGTTTTGTTTTGTTTTGTTTTGTTTTGTTTTGTTTTGTTTTGTTTTGTTTTGTTTTGTTTTGTTTTGTTTTGTTTTGTTTTGTTTTGTTTTGTTTTGTTTTGTTTTGTTTTGTTTTGTTTTGTTTTGTTTTGTTTTGTTTTGTTTTGTTTAGTTTGCTTTGTCTTGGTTTTGTTTTGTTTCATTTCATTAAGTAACTAGCTTATGTAACATTAAGCCCTAAGCCACAACCAATGACCACAGACTTTTCAGTACTTTCCCAACAAGTTCTAGCAAGTTCTAGCAAGTCATAAAAGAGGAAATAATATTGTCAGTAACAATGATTACTCACTCACAAGCACTAGAGTTACAGTTGCAGCAAACACTTGTCCTCATCATCATCCTGCAGCACAAGGAATAACATGTACACTAAGACTAATTGCAATAATAAATACTGTAAAATACATTACAATTTTTAATTAACCCTTGGCCAAGTACACATGTACCAGTACATGCAACCCCACCCAATTCATTTACAATTACACATTACAATTTTTAATACTGGGCCATGTGCACATGTACCGATGCACCCGGTTGCATTGCATTGTGTGTAGCACTGCATTGACTTTTTGGAATTGAAGAAGCCCTACATATACATGCACCTCCATAGACTTTTGAGTTAACTACAGTCAAACCTCTTCACCATTTGTCACCTTGGGAACAGAGGAAAGTGCTCATTGTTGAGAGGTGGCCGTTATGGAGGGTAGGGGTGTAATATGACACCTGATCTTTTTGGGAGTACAAAAAAAAAAAAAACGCTTATTTTAGCGTATTATCAATAACACAGCAACTAAACAGAAACAGAGAGCAACAAATCCTGGTACAGATCGAGTTTGGTGACCTTCTGTGTACACCATTTGTCAGTCGTTTTCATTTTAAATGCGTTTTAGTGGCCGTTGCCATTGTGGAGAGTTGGCCATTGTAGAGAGGTTGAAATAAGACTGAAACTATGGACTGTCTACTTGAACAAAAAAAAGTGGCCGTTGTAGAGAGGTGGCCATTAGTGGAGGTTCAATTTTATGCTAATTGAAAGTGACCCTGGAAGTCCAGCTGTGTTGAACAGCATAAAAACCATGCCATTTGTCTGGTCTTCTGCTGCCATCAGATAGCAATGTGATCGAAACCACTTTTCAATTCACAGTGTGTTATCCAGCTCATGTACAGTACTGGGCCAATGTGGGCAATCTCTTTTAATTCTCCAATCTTGAGAGTATCGATTGTCGACTTACATCTGTCCTGCACAGTACATTTGCGAAAGGAAATTCTCCTTCCTTGTGTTACACAAACTCACGATAAGCAAAGACTTTAGCTTAGCTAGAAGGTCAAAACTATACACTTAATCATTGGTCTCTTGGGAAACAGTTTTCCTCGACTTCATCTGGGAAACATTGAGATTTGAGGGAAAACAAATTAAACTAACTGTTTCACGAGGGACTGGTGATTAAGTGTTTGGTTATAAAGCTGGAGTTTAGCATAAAGTTGTAAGTAAAAGTAACCTATGCTTGGTGAGAAAGTTGGTGACAATTGCTTAATTGTAGCCTGCCAGGTAACATTTAGATTTAGCCATTGCCACATGACCATAAATCAACCCATGGGAATGGGCATTTGATTCAACTAAACTCCAGCTAGAAAAGCTATATACGTGTATGCCCTGAAGTATTGACTCACTAGGATACAAACTACATAGCAAATTATTTTTGTCACAGGTATAGCATTGCATTACACCTATTGGTAGGATTGCAGTAAACCCAAGAAGAATACTGGCAGAAAGCAATACTGTAGAATAACAACAACTTCAGAAACAGTTTCAAATGAAGTATTAGCCTACAAACAGGCTCCCGCCAAGCGCAGAAAAAAGAATTCAGCAAGCAAAGTGAGCAGTGCGGATGGGGGAGCCAGTAGACATTCTATATACCACTTTCGATATATTAAAATTCAGCTTGACAGTGAGGCTTAGAGGACACGAACAAAGGAAATCGAATGACCATGTTTATTCATTTCTTTGGTTTGTGTCCTCTAGGCCTCACAATCAAGCTGAATTTTAATATATCAAAAGTGGCTTGTATTGATGCTACCATTCCATGATACCAGAAACTGGTACATGATCTGATTGGTTAAATTGCTGAATGTTGACAGCTTTAATTTGCCTTTTAGATAAATATTGAAGAATCTTGATGACTGCTCAAAAATGTGGATAATTTTTGACAAGAAAGATGGCGTCTGGGTGCAATGCACAGTTTACAAGTTTACATGGAATTCCAGGCAGATTGGAACACTGATCAGGTGAATCCTTCAACTTCTCCAAAGGCTCACTGCAATGGCTTGTTTTTAACATGTAGGGATGAGCCAAACAAAAGACTTGTCCAGCACAAAAAAAGGCAAGGCAGTTCAGAAAAAAATATTCCATGCTGTAAACAATGTCCCAGCAGGAGAGTGTTGTCAAAAGCTGTTGCATCAGTGTGGGGAAAAACAAATTTTGACAGTTCTTATTACCTTCTTGACTGATTTGTCACAAGCCAATCACCAGGGATGGATTGACGCATCAAAAACAAAGTCTACAAGCTCCCTGCCCCAAACCGTTTGCTTCGCCCACTGAGTATTTTTTCCCTGCCTCGCCAGGAGCCTGTTTGCAGGTTAATGAAGTATTGAACAGTTGTTGAACCTTACCTGAATGTATTCTCCGGAGCCAATTCTTCTGTTCTCAATTTTCATTGCTCTTTTCAGCCCATATTTTATTTCTCATTGCAACCCATGGGTTGACATCAGCTCTAAGAACAGAAGGAAGTTTTAGTGACACCTTGGTGTCTCCAAACTGTCTCGCTGTTAAACACAAATGACCAGCAGCCTTTACCATCCATTCAGTGGTGAGCATCAGAGAAGCCAAGCCATCGTCATTGTACATGTTCTCTTCACGGTCCTCGACGATGCTGACAACATCTCCATTTTTCATTTTGAGCCGTAGTTTTCTCTCTTCCCATGGTTCAGGGGAGAGGAACACCTGGATGTGATCAATACCTGATAGGGAGATATCTTCATGCACATGTTCATCAAAGATTCTAAAGTACCTTCCTTCTGAATTTGATTGCCGAAGCTGGCAGCAAAATCCAGAAGCTGAGAAGATCGAAAAGACTGGTTTATGAACAAATCCGAATTTCCAAGGCGAGTCCTGCACACTGTCTAACTCCCCAGAATGAAGTAACCCGACCAGTGGCAAAGAATTCAGTTCATGCTCTAACTTTACCACCTCATCGCGGTGTAGAGTAGTATCGTGTAGCATAAACGGTGGCCTCGTGTTTCCATCGTCTCCTAGGGACAGGATAATAACCCGTTCGTTGGTCTCGTGTTCGTAATATTGCCCTGTTCCCACGAAAAGCCGCGTAGTTTTGCTTCTCAGCTCATCGTTGGATTTGGCAGCCAGCAATTCCTTGATTCTTTCTATAGTCTCTGAGTACGAGCGTGAAAAACTTGAGCTAAATCTATTTATCTTCGAATTAGCAAGTAAAGTCCTCGAGACACAGCATAGTTTGCTCGAAAAAATCCGAGATGAGAACATGTTGTTACATAATGTAAGGACACAATTTTGCCGCCATGACATTTGAGCGAACAAGCTCCCTTTGGCCGATGGGACATAATGTAAGACCGCTGGTCAACCCTCTTTCTGAACACGGAAGTGAAAAGTGTACATGTAAGAAAGTTTTGGAAAAGGTCCCTGCAACAAAATGAATAGAATGTTAAACAAATATCGCGGTACACTAGTTGGTGCCTTGGTCGGCGATTGCCTTGGATCTCACTACGAAGGCACTCCTTTCATTCTTCCCTGGGGCGAAGTCACCGATTACACGTTAACCAAAATCAAAGACAACAAAGAGCCCATCAATTACACAGACGACTCGGCGATGACTCGAGCAATCTGCAAGTCTTTAACGGAGCAGACGAAATACGACAATCGAAGCATGGCCCAGGAGTTTGTGGAGGAGTTCTTTCGGGAACCTGGCCGCGGTTACGGCGCAGCTGTCGGGACGGTGTTCGAGCGGTTGCGGGATGAGAATCCCGACGACGTGACACTTCCAGCCCGGAGTCAGTTTGATGGGCAAGGTTCCTATGGTAACGGTGCAGCTATGAGAATCTCACCTGTGGCACTTTTCAGTCAAACTTCTGCAGAAGTGCAAAAGGTGAGTGATGACCACAATGAAAACTGACAGAAGCATAGCTACAACTAGGAACCTAATTATTCAATTTAGCGAGCACCCTGAATTGGGTGCTGGGTTTTTTTCCTGATAAGTACCCTTATTTCAATAAGCATGCCCCTTCCAATAGCCGTTGCCATGGGCCCTGGAGGTATTCCCTTATGTGGGCTATATAGGTATGTGCAGCCCTAAAGGGTATGGTTTTTTGACTGTTTTGGTCATAAATAGGGTATCAATTTTGGCCATTTTGGTTATAAATAAGGTATGGTTTTTGCACTCTAGTCTTGAATTGGGTATGTTATTATTAGAAAAAGCTACTTTTTCAGCATTATCGATAAGACCATCAACAAAAGCCCTTTATAACTTATGTTTAGGGCAACTATGGTCCTAAATAGGGTATCAAATTTTTGGTTCGGTCATAAATAGGGTAAGGGTTTTGGGAAGTGGGTTGCACACCACCACCCAACTTTTCTGGGAGTACCCCCCAGGACCATGGGTAACTTTTCTCATTTGCATTACACTATAATCAAACGTGAATGTGGGGCATTTCCAGACAATTTTCTAGTTTCTGCCCGGAATTGCCTTGCATCCATGGTTGGATTACATTGTAAAGCAGACAAGAAAAGGGCTTTAAGGCCCCTTTTACCATAGTGAGATGTAGACTTCAGAGACCTTGGAATAAACATGAGAATGGTGTTTTGAGTGTTGCTGGACCATTGTTACATTTCTTGGGTTATTTGTTGAGAGCTATCTAAGACCAAATAAGCGTCCTATTCCAACATGTAATAAGCACCTTTACCTTGTGCTACCAAAAGTAAATTAGTGCCCCTTGTACTAAATTGAATCATTACACAGTAGTTAGGATGTGAAATCAGAAAACATGATTGTATAAAATAGTGCGGTCCGGTATGTCCGCAAAATCGCTCCTGTAGGACTTTCGTGCCGAAATTGAATTTTTCGCTATTTTGGACTAATTTTGGGTAGAATAATAAGAATCCGATGGGGTTCAAATTTTCCGATCCCATCTTCCCATGTTTCTGGCTCCTCAATGACTAAATTTATGCTAATGTATGCTAATTGGATGCAAAAACAGGTTTTGCGAATGTCTTTGCTCTTAGATTCAAGGTAAAGGGACCAAACTTTACACGAAGCTTGCTCTTGATGACGTTCATCGTATGACTTAGATTGGTTGCCATGGCAACCAGCGATGATGTCAGGATTAACTACCTACTATTTTGGTGGCGGCCATCTTGGATCTGCCATCTTGGATTCTCGAACTCTCGTACTTCTAAAGGAAAACAGTGCATTTTTAATAAACTTTTAGGGTAGGTTTCTTTCAGAAAATCCAAGATTGGATTCTTAAATCCGAAAACGGATTTTGCATTTCTTTTCTAAACAGATTAATCTAAGATCTATCGGATCAAGGAACCGAAGAATCCACTCTGGGCAAGGATTTTTTGGTTCCTTTGATGCATCATGATCTGAGTGATCTCGGATTGATCTGTTTAGTAAAGAAACGCAAAATTCGTTTGCGGATTTAAAAGTCCAATCTTGGATTTTCTTAAGGTCATTCCAATGAAACAGAACCTGCACTGAGATTTTTGTCAAACTTTGCCTATTGATTGTTTATATTATAGGAACTTAAATTTTGAAATAAAAATGAGAGGTCCCCATGTTCGTTTAGGAGCAACAGCACCTTGTTTGTACCTAATAAATCCTTATAATAGCACCATGATTATAGTCACAATTGCTTGCTAACTTCACGTTTCCAACGATTGTTTCTTGTTCTACACTGAGAATTGGTTCATATTTATTTTACACAGAGAAATTTATTACTCAGTTCAAAACAACAGAAAAAAATGATAGGTCACCGTACTCGTTTTCGAGGAAATATCGATTTACTTCTATGGCGAGGACCAGCCGTAAAGAAAAAGCCGCCATTTTTTAATGCGCACGCACTAATCACATGTGAAATTATGCGCAGCAGGGATGCGCAGTGCAATATTGGGGAATGATCTTAACAAATAAACGCACCCTAAGTAACGAATGATAACATATGCTGCTGGAACTGACGAGTTTCTTTTCAGGGCTTAAAATTGCGAAACACGCCTAGAGTTTGGAGTTTTACGGCTGTTTTTTTTTTTCTCACTTAGGCCTGGTTTAGACGTCGAATTTCATATGCGCCGAATCAAATACCAATTTGAGTCGCTTGGAATTAAACACATGCGGCATTTGATTTAGACATGGCATTTCACATGTGCCAAATCATGAGCGCAGGAAGCACAGTGATGGGCATAATAAAGTTTAGTTTTTTCCTCCCGATGGCATGTTTGAAATGGAAATTATTTAGGCAAGGCTAATGCAGAGAATGGTGAACATCTGGATAAAATGAAACACTCTATTCGTATCTTCGTATCCTTTAAAGGAGCCCTCCACGAGTGCAGTCCAGAAATGGTTAACATCTATGACGAACCCTGATACTCTGAAATGGTCAAACCACAAGACCGTGAAGAACAAGGACTTGAAATCTTGCACAATTTATGATAGAGTATCTCAAGTAATTGCACAACCTGTTACAGCTCATTCATGCTTGCCGCTCTGGGGACTGGGAACGCTACCTGGCAGCGATGGAATGCCTGATAAAGTACTTCTTCTCGCACGATCTCTTCAACTACGCTTGGCTAATGCCAGTCCACCTCGCGCAGATTAACGCACTCGAGCAGGAGGACCTTATGACATATGAGGCATTGAAGTCCGAGGATTTTGTAGCGAAGTCAGAGATCCTGTTCATGAGGTTGTTCACAGATCAGACGCTAGAACAGGAGCTCAAGGTATTAAAGCGCCACGGAGGTATGTTCGGGTTAAGTCAAGACGAAGCCGCCCTAGATCACCTTGTCATGTCACTGCATCTCCACTGTATGGTAAAGCAATGAAACGCTTTCCTAAAGTGTCCAAGGTTTCTGAGCGGAACGAGCACTATCAGCTCTCTTGCGATGTTGCCGTAAGAACGCGAAAAAACGCAATGAAACTCCGCCAGTCGATACAGCTGCACTGCAAAGGCAACCCATTTACAGTTAAGTCTGCCTTGAAGAGTGTGTTGTCGTCAGCTCTTGTGCCTGAAAAAGCAAAGGAAGATATATCCTGTGCTACACAGAGAAGGGCCAAAAGCGATTTGAAGTATTTTTTGAAGACAGACTGTTGCATTCTTCTAAGCACTCCTCATGGGACGTTATGAAAAAGCTGAGACTGGTCACTTTGTTTGCCAATAGATTATTAGCGCACTTCTCCAGCAACACAACCATCAAGCTCGTCATGGTTTACAATAACAAAATCAAATGTAGTTTGATTTTGTTGCGCTCATCTAGTGAACGCAACACCTGCTGATCCCTAATGCTTGTCTCTCCCTGCATCCCAAGTTGTTGTTGAGCTTACCAAATGCAGCTGCAAGTCAGACTGCAAGGGACTCTGTAGCTGTTTCAAGGACAGAATTCCATGCACTCCTCTTTGTTAATGCTTTGGAAAAACCTGTACAAATCCATTCACAGACGGCAAACGAGTTGATGACGAGGATGGTCTTAGTGCGTAAACACTTAAGTCACATTTTATGCACGAACACTTTTAACGGAGCTGTACATTAGTATTATACATAACAGAAAGAAGACGAAAAGCGTCTGCGTTCTTACTATGGGACTAACAAAAGTCAATGATATTTTCGTATGAGAAACTGAAAGAGTACATGCGTTTAGCAAAAAAGGAAAATAAAAGAAAGTTCTGCACTTAACTGGACATCGCTCATAATGGAAATCATTCGTTAGTTAAAGTTTATTTAAAATTCACTGTTTTGCTTTAGAAAAACGAGAGTTCGAAAATCCAAGATGGTGGATCCAAGATGGCCGCCACCAAAATAGCAGGTAGTTAAACCTGACATCATTGCTGGTTGCCATGGTAACCAAGTTAAGTCATATGACATACGTCATCAAAAGTAAGCTTCGTATAACGTTTGGTCCCTGTATCTTGAATCTAAGAGCAAAGAAATTCGCAAGACTTTTTTGCATCTAATTGGCATAAATTAGCATAAATTAAATCCTTAGAGTAGCCAGAAACATGGGGAGACGGGATCGGAAAATTTGAACCCCATCGGGTTCTTATTGTTCGGCCCAAAATAAGTGCAAAACGGCAAAAAAATTAATTTCAGCGCAAAAGTCCTACGGGATTACACGCCGTACCACACTATATATATGTGGCTGGCATTCCAGGCAAGTACTGTAAGTCAAATGAACCAAGAAAGTGGACAAAAATAGTAAGATATTATTTACTTTAATTTTTCTTCTGGCTAATATATACAGGTCAGTTGTAAACTTCAACATTCACCCACCACCCCCTCCAATCTGGGATAACCAGGCATTTTACATCTGGAATTTTCAGCCAGTTGGTCAAGCAAAGCTTTATAACCTTCAAACACAGCACAAAGCTTTTGATGGCCTTCCTTTTCAAGACACAATCTTATAGAGAACTGTGCTGTCCAGCTTCACCATCATGATGACTTCAAGGCCAATGGTGTCAAATTTCCCAGGGTCCTATCAACTAGTCAAATGCCCAGGATGTACCAGGGGTATGATTTTGATGTGGGTCGATTGATACATTACATGGTGCAACAACAACTTCTACCTGCCCAGGCACTCTGGGGCAGGGACAAATATCATCAAGCATGCCTGACAGGAGGGGCATGTTAATGGCAAAATTGACAGGGGGGTGCAAAGCCCTTTTTGGGGTTGGTTTGGAGTGTTTTGAGAGGTCAGAATTTTGGGGAACAGTGAGGTTTTGGGGATGATACATTTTGCAGGGACTTTTTGAAGGTTAAAAAAAAATCCATTGTTCTCATTTTTGTGTCAAACAATTGGTTACCTTGTAGACCATAATTTGGACTTTTTCAGCGGTCCCCATTTAGCTCATTCACACCCCCCACCCGCTGGGGTAAGCTTACATGTGTGAGTGGTCCAGTGACCCAGTGGTAACTCAAAAAGTGCACTAGACTCTGGATTGAGCAGCCTGGAGCAGTCCAGCCATCCAGGGTTAACATTGAGGCCCCTATATAAACAAACAAATATTGTGAATAAATATGTTATTTGCCAGCTGAGGGGTCTGTATATGTCTTGAAAATGTCACCCAAATTCAGGCAGCATTTTCAAGTTCAAGGTCAAAGTGTTTCACTGTATGGACAGATGTATCCCTAACCAAGATAATAACATTTCTTTTTTCCTCTTTCCCTCAAATCACTCTGATAAAACTCACAAAAGCATTATAATGATTGTTGGTAGAGATAGGAAAATCTGTGTTGCACTAGGAACCAATCAGATTGCAGGATTCATTGCTGTTTGTTTTTAGAAACCAAATTAGAAGGTTTAGATTGATTCTCGGTTAACTGACTATTGTACTCTTCAATATGAAGTAAGGACTGGAAATTTGAGCCTACTTGTAGTTTTAAACAAATTTCTCTTTGTGTTCATTCAGAAAATATCCATACTCCTCCAAGAGAGAGTTTTTTGGTTTGAATCCCTGCCTCTCCCCACCCTCCCCAATCCCTCTGATAATTCCAGTTTGGTTAGATTTTCTTTTAAAAATTTGGCTTTTGAGACCCCCTCCACCTTGGAATTTCGACTAACCTTCCATGAGTATGGATATTTGCTGGAACGTGTTACAAATTTACCAGCATGAACACTTCAGCCATAGGTAGAGCATTAATTAAGGAGAATGAAGATTCTGCATTGGTCAGAAATGGGTAAGAGTCTTAAATAAATTATTCTTTTCCAATTATAACTGCATCCCTTTTCCTTTTATCTTAATAGAATGCCAGAGAGAATGCTTTGATAACACATGCTCACATCAATGGTGTTAATGGTGCTATCTTACAAGCATTGGCAGTATTTAAAGCACTGTCTCTGGAACCTCCAAACGTGAACACAAACAAATTTATTGATGAGATTTTGGAGGTGGCAGAAGAACTTGAGAAAGAGAAAGAAGCACCCATTGAGAAAAAGGAAAACAGGTTAGGCCACACCTTCCAATGTTCTCATATCTCACCACTAGGATATAAAGCTGCATTCTCATGCATACAATACCAATGTATAGCTTACTCTACAGATAATATCTGGACTATAGTGAATCCAAAATTTGTAGAAATACAAGAGAAATGTGATATGTAATCAATCAGTGAGGCAAGCTAGTACTCAGAAATAAAATTCAACAGAAGTTAAACCTATGACTTGTGAGCCACTCTGTATGATAATTGAGCTACCAACCTGGGGGGACTCCGATATAAAAAGGACAGGGGTGCTCCTCATACTTTTTAGGGGTTAAAAAGCGGGTCTGTACCTCTTAGGCCCACAACGGAAGCTTTCATGTTACGTTTTACAGTATTGAGCCCAAAGAAGTGTCATTTAATGGGTTGTTTTAGCATTGGTACCTCATAGGGGTACGATTTTAAGCCACACCCATAAAACAGTTTCTTGGTAACTCTCAGGGGCTCTGTTCAAAATTTCCAATGAGCACCCCTGTCCTCTTTATGTGAGAGCCCTCCTGGGCTACCAAGGGTAACACAGACTTATGGGAGCTGGTTGAATTATTCGGTTCATATATTGTGGCAGAATGTGTGGAGAAAATGAGGGTATGTATATACATGTAATAAGCTTGGTGGAGATTTTAAAAATATATAATGTTAAATGTTAAAAACGGATTTTACTCCAAGTATATTGTGCAATGTAGGGTACATGTTATCAGGGCTGCATGATTTAGCATCTGCCTTATTTTATAACAATTATTCTATAGTGACATGTTTGACTTGTGTACATCCTACCCCAGTAGTTACACACAAACAATACATGTGTAAGTAATTTATTGAATAAACCTATTCTATTATTTTTTTATTATTATTTTTCTAGTGGTCACAGCACAACCCATTCACATTCTGTATATGTTGGGAAGTTCAAAGAGATGAAGGAGCTACTTTGTAAAGGTGACAACTTGGAAACTAAGACTGTTGTAGAAACATTTGGCAATGGAATAAGAGCTGAGGAAGCAGTGCCTGCTGCCATCTTTTCATTCCTTCACAAAGGCAGAGTGTCATTTGACATGTCCATAAACTATGCCATCTCCTTAGGGGGGGACACAGACACAATCGCTAGCATGGCAGGTGCGATAAGTGGAGCTTACTGGGGATTGGACAAGATTCCTGACTTGTGGAAGAACAAATGCGAAGGCGTGGAAGAAGCTATAGAGTTTGCAAACAAAATCTTTGAACTCCATGAACAAAGAAGGGAAACTGGCAACAATAAAAGGGCGAAGTTAGACGAAGATTAAGGCAGCTGTTGGCCCTCAAATTACAGAACTTGAATGATCGTCCTCCATGTTCTCTATGTATCATCAATGCATTGTCAAGAAGAGTGATGTTAGGAATATAGTTACTTACTTTACGTTGCCTTATTCCCCACAGTACTTTAGGATGTCGTCTTTAAGAGTACAACGAAGTTCTCCTAACGTTAAAAGAAGTGTATGGCAATCGGTATGGAGAACTGATATTTAACCCATTGGACTGAGATTGTAGGGTTAATGCACTACATGTTACCTTATGTAACGTCTACATGAAATTCAGTCATAGATCCAGACTAGTGGTACCAGTTAACAGGCAAAACATGCGTTATGCCCAGTGCACCTCAGTGTATTACGAAAAGACAATTAATTTGTAAATGATCTTACAGAAAGGTTTTGAAAGCGACTGCCGTGCTTCAGCCCAGATTTGGAAATATTGTCAATGCACGGTATTGGCATGGGAGGAGAGAGCAAAAGGTAGCAAATAGCTTGAGGTACCCCTCCCTTGCTTCCAGGTACGAGGTGTTTGGAGAGAAAAGAGGGAGTGCCGTTAGCGCTGGCATCATAAATATTTACGGCCGCGGTAGTTCTTATAATGAATTTGAGTTGTACTATTTCTGCTAGGATATAGATACAGTGGAACACCGTTAATACACGGCCGCCAATGGTTCATGAAATTACGGTCCGTTGAATTAAAGGAAACAAACAAAAAATATTGACTACGCGTTTTCTTCAGGTTACAAAAAGATGCTGTATTAACGAGGTGGCTGTGTTGACGGGCTAGTTGTAAGGCGAGGTTTCACTATTACACATAAAAGGATGAGAGTTTTTGAGAGAGTGTTAAACGCATCCATTGCCACCGAAAAAAAAGAATGGTAAAGTTCTGTTGCATTTTTCTCGATGCAGATCATTGCTTTGTAGTATAGGAATTGTATTTTCACGAGGCCTGCAGATCTAGCTGGTATGAGATCAGAAGTAGCCATAGTCGCATGCAGGCTATGAGAGCTCGAGATTGTCAAACTGTGATTGCAATGTATGTAATGAATTATTCAGAGCGACCCATTTCTGTCTTTGAGATCCTAATGCAGCGTTGCGATTGCTTCTTATAACACTTGTAACGCTACTGACAAGGGATTTAGTTGTTACTGCTAGAACACAAAAAGATTTAGTCCTGGTACTGGCCAGCAGTATTTCCTCTGTTATCAGCGAACTACCCGGGTTACTCAGTTGCTTGCGGCTGTTAGTGACTGAATAGCAGCTGAGCTAGTTTTTACGCGTTCATTTTGAAGGTAGATCACACGCGGCCTACCTTACGGAGGATAGAGAGTTTTAGCAATGACCACGGCGACGCCGAGGACGACGCCTTGTACTAAAGCATTTATATTTTACCATTGAATGTCGCAACTGTGTAGATCTGTTCAGTACGCCTATCGGTCTAAAAACCTGCTCAGGCTAAATATATATGTAATGACAGCGTTCAATTCCAAATGAAGACACTAAAAATTATCCATGCAGTACACGTCCTCCAAAATACGTATAAATTTTTCAATTCAAGTTATTGTTTTGCACGGAACGGCAAAGAAATGTACAAAGATTCGAAACACACGTGCAGAATCTTTAATTAAATCTTTTATGTGGTGACGTTCTTGTTGCCGTCGCCGTCGTGGTTTGCTGAAACTCCCTAAAGATAAGTGTACGGAAACGGGAACCTGATCGCAGGTTCAGTATACAACGTTCAACTCGAATTGAGACTCTTCAAGAGCTGAAAAAAGAAAGTCTTTGAGTCTGATATCGACTGACTCTCATTATAGCGTGGTTAAACGAGGGTGATACCATCACTCTTTCTCCCACATCCAATTCAATAACTAAAACCTTGTCCTGTCATGGTCTTAGCCTCACTCGGACAGGAGAATGGTACAAACTGCCGTGTTGCTCAGTGGAGGGAGTATTTCAGTTTGAGAACGCGCCGTTCTTTTGGTGACTTAAGCCTTTCATCCACACCAATAGATCGATGGAGGACTCAAAATGCTTTCGATGAAGGCTTAAATGTGGCCTAGTGGAAACGAATCGAAGAACTTCAACTTTTGTGCATGTGCAGGCGGTGTCAGACTGACGAAATCGAAGCGTTTTCAGTTGCCTTTGGAGAGGTGAAACCAGTTCGAAAACGATATGTGGATGCAAATTGTTTGCTCTTTTTTCTGCCAGTCAGTAAAACTTTAAGTATTGATAATTTACTATTTAGTTACAGGCCTCAGCATTTAAACTAGCTATCATCGGCTGAATTGGACCTGCCTGTATAAGTATTCCCTTAAATAAAGAAATAATTAACAAATAAAGAAGCCTAAGCCGTGTATTACACTGTGATAAAACACGACGGGCTTTTGAGAACAATCCAGAAATGTAGCAAACACTCGCCTGCGGCTTAGGCTTCTCCATTTGCTTTATGATCTAGAGTTAATATGGCGAAAAACAATAAAATACGCTTTTTCTATGTTTTATACTCTGATAAAACATGGGTCTTTGACCAATCAGAGCGCGCGCAGGGTCCTATCCATATCATAAAAATAAAATAAAATGAGAAAATGGCATTTGTGTCCGTCCTAGCATCATAAAAAAGATAGGCTGTGGCTGTAACGAATATCATTACGATGATCGAAATCACGGAATCAAGCGCTTCATGTATCATTCTTTTAATTCTGATTTCGTCTTTCTTCGACAGAGAGGTGCGGTGTTCAATCCAAGGCTCCTGCTCAATCCGAATCACGATCCGCTATAGATTGAAAAGTTTATGATGTATGTGCTATAGAGCTAGGTTTTGGCGGGTTTTCAAGCTGAAAATAACAGTGATTCGGAGGAAGAGTGCTAAGTAGTTAAAAACAAGATCATAACGACTATTTTCAAGGACAGAAACTGAAAAATTACCAACGAGCCCGTGACTCAAAACATTCAAAATACATGTATTATTTTCTTACATAATCTTGTATAAAATTTCGCGTGTTTAGAATTTTCGCGCGCTCTATTAGTTTTGTAGCCTGCGTCTTTTTCGCGAGCGTTAACTTTCACGATTTTTTTCAAAACGCGAAATTTAGTGCGCGCGAAAAGTAGTAAGAATAAGATACTTGTTTGTAGAGATGAGCGACAGCGACACATTCTGTTCATTGTTTCTTGTATTTGACATGAATAATCACCTTCTTTCAAAATCTTGTATGTCTCATGAGTAATCGGGGCCATTGATCTGAAATGTATTCTTCCTTCACACCTTTGATAGCTTTTGGTCTCTTTTCAGTGGATGACAGTATGGTTTAATTGTGCACGTGGCTCAATCAACAATACTGATTATCTGATGAAGTCAGCGCCGTATTCAATTACCCGTTTCAGCTTTCTGGTTCGAAAGCCAGAGTCTATCGCATCTGATCAGATAACTGTCCAATTCTAGCGACTTGTCTCTGGGTGCGATTGCATCAAAAATTTAACACTTCCAGTGTCAAATTTGTGATTGATTGACTGATTTATTTCTTTGAGGGATGAGAAAAGTGCAAGCACTGAGAGACTGCAACGAAGGATGAGAGGTAACTAATTCAAAATTTTATTTATCACGGACTGTTCCGAGCAGAAGCGTTCCCTACGAAGCCCGTTTTATGATGTTTCCCGAAAATTTCGCACTGGCACAAAAACACACTTGAGCCACTCTTGAATGAATGACTTTCAGGAAAAAAGAAACGGCCTAACTGAGCGAAATTGGGATTGAAAAACATTGAAAGAAGGTTTGACAGCTATCAAACTGTAATCCTTCACAATTACACCTCCACAAAAGATGGGTGTTTTTTCAACTGCTAATCCCTTCCTTTAATTTAAACAAACCGTTTTAGATACCCGCATCAAATCCAGTTAACATTGACAACTGGGTGCGAAACTATCGTTCAAGCGATCCATCACGGCGCCTTCTTTTCAAAACGAGCAGTTTTCCTTTGTTTTACGATTGACATAAAAACAGACAGCTCGTTTTGTCTTTGTTTTGAATAGAACTCAAGCCCTGAGGCGGTGTGATTCACTTTTGAGGTGTCAAAAATCGAGACGAGTTGTCAGTAGTCGGTTTAGCTAGTCAAACGCTTGGAGACTGATTCTTTTTGTGGTATGTGACACGCAGGACTTCATTATGAACCAACATGGCCTGAACTTTTCGTGCGCTAGTAATCGATCTCTTTAAACCGCGTGCTTCATGGAACAAACATTTTGATCAATTGTGCAAACTAATTTCTGAACAAAGCAAGCTGTTGGTAAAGAGTGACGCCTGCAATCCAAGCGATGACAGTTCTTTTCGAGTTATATCACGTGCTACGGCGTTAGCTGAGGAGAAGCAAGAATATAACAGCGGCACAAAACAGACATTTCTCTACAGGTCGAGTGATATCCTCGACAATTACAGCGCTGGAACTTGTGACGAGTACTTCTCCGATCGTATTTATGATAAATTAAGAAGGGGCTGAGCATGAATATGATAGCTTTCCGGCTCGAATTTTTGATTAATTACTTTTTCTGTCTTTGGGGGACTGAAACCATGCGAAAAGAATTCTGATGAAATTAAAAGAGGTATCAACATCAGATGAACTCAAAAGTTGGCCGCACGGAATGTTAAGATTCATCAAAAAGACCGAGGCTGTTTCACCTGTTTATCGAGAATTCGTGTGACACTAATGCGTACAGCATTTCTGAAATAAACTTTCCCGTGAACGACATTTGCAATTCTGGCCGAAACTCAGTCTCAACTCATAGCCTAATAATAATAACAATAACAATGGTAGCTGCTAATTGAAGACATAGTGGGAGGTATATAAACAATGATCACAATGTTTTGAAATCAGGTTTTATGCTCATCATGACTCACATGAAAGTTGTCGCCGGCAAGAAACAAAACTCCAGTTTGCGGCCATTTTCCCAGTCTCTCGTTTCTCGTGATGCTTAGCTTTCTACCTGACATTCCTCAAAGAGAAAAACTGACGATGGAGTGGTTTACTTGCGTCGCGACTTCGTTGCCGATATTTTCTTTAGTTTTTATGGCACACTTATGGGGTACCCCAGTACAACTATTACGTAACTTGCAAGTTTGTTTTCCTGTACAAAACACACTCTTTCAACATGTTTAATAGAGGTTCTTTTGAATCGGGTGACACAAACGTCTAAGTGAAATATTAGACAATCCGATTCAAGCTCAGTTATTTTAAAAAGGGTCATATAACCGGGTTTTTCAATCCGCAGTAACAAAGATAACCGCAGTCAAACGAAATGCAGAGGCATATTTTTAAGTTAACTTATCCTGTCGGCGTTTGACATCCTTTATGAAAACTGATCTAAAAAGACAAATTTTAAGCTTTAGGATATAGGAGTGAGTCGGACATGCTCTGTTAGTGTGTTGTTGTTTTTTTTCCTTGACCGGAAACTTTGTCAGTAGTACTACTGACAAAGTAATCTTAGTATCGCAAAATATTAACCACCGAAAATTCCCGCCATGTTTTCCACGATTTTCGCTAATCTAATCCCTGAACTCTCCCTTCCCCGTACATTCTATTTTCGGGTTGAATCCAGGCGAGAAAAGAGCGGGGTTAACTTGCATGCACGCATGTTCAGAACGCCACCATTTTTACCTAAAGAGCGAAAAAACCATACATGGAAGAACTTGTGAAAGAACTTGTGACCATGTATTAAGAAAAAGCTTCCGTAGCTAAAAACTAACGGCCAGACGATAATTTGTAACCTTCAAGTCGCACCAATGATGGATAACTCGTTATTTGCACTTACATAGTTGCTAGGTTCAAATCACTCGCAGTTGACAATAAATTTATTTGTTTTCGGCTTGTCGTGTATGGCTAAGGTTTAAATTCTTAAAATTCTCGGAATGCATTCCGGCGTTCCTGGTCTTAGTACGTGAGTAGCGACAAAAGTTATGATCTCAAGACATTATGATCATAATCTTTAGGTAGCGATCTGTTGGGCGCTCCTGAGTGCGCCTGAGATTTTCAGGATGAATGGTAGTTAAAGCACAAAAAATGTAAAAAGTCGGTTCGTAGTGTTTATCAGCGTCTTTAGCCCTAGCCTGCCATGACGCTGCAACAATTTCCTTTCGCCTAGCTCTTTTATTATTTGAACAACGTATGACTTGAACAGAGCAATTTTCTCTGGAGCCATACCCTTTTCAACCCGTTCCTAAAGCCGGACATATTCAAGATAGTTCCATCTCGGCAAGTGAAGCCATCACAGGACGATGGCCAGAATTATAAAATGAACAAACAAGATTGCCAGAAGCGGATATATACCAACTTTCCTAACTTTACTCATTTTGTAGAATTGTTAAATTGACTTTTTTTCGCAGTGCATGGCCCGCCGCAGGTGCAAGACCGACGTTCGAAGGAATTTAGTTTTTTTTTCAGCTCCTTCTACGGAGAAGGAGCTTCTTTGGGCCATTTTGTCTTGAAGCATCAGGCAATATAGAAATTTAGATACTGTCATTGGTATGTCGAGTTTTTTTGTCTTTCTTTGCTTCTTCTTTTTATTAGTCTGTTGAAAGTGAAAATCTCTTGAGAGGACTGTTCATGGTGGGGGTGTGAGTGTGAAGAGGAGCTGAAAAAAACTGGAGGAGTTGGTGGAAATGAGATATCGTGGAGATTTTGTTTAGGAGTTTTAGTTGAATTACAAAGGGACATCAAATAGACTTCTATCCACACTGAGCAGACTAAGTGCTTTCGTAGGCGAAAGGAAGGATAGTCTAATAGTTTACTGAGTAGTGTATTTTTTTTTCTAGAAAGAAATGATGGTTTATGTTAAGCAGACTGGTAAAGAAATGAGAAAAGTGCTAATTGGTATCGCTGACTCTATTTTTCTTCTACTTAATGGGCTTCTGTTTCAGCGCAACGACTTCCGCAGAGAAAATTAACATCACACCCCCGCACCCAATCCCCGCATGTAAAGTTTCTTTTTCTTTCGAACAATTAGGGAGCTCCTAATTAACGAACATACATAAAACCGGTCCAACTAACGCGACCGACGATCTCCTTCAGTAAAAGCCGAGTGCTGGGAGGTTTTAGAAAGAAGTTCAACTGACTTTCTGAAATTGACAGACACCCCAGTTCCAGCTGAAAGAACTTCGGATCAAGGCTGTGTAAACTTAACCTGCTAGGTTTTTTTTCTTTTTCTCTTTTTTTTTTTCCAGAATTTTCAGTATATTCTCTTTACACACGACCGCGTAAGACAGAGCGAGAAAAGTACGATAAACTTAGCCAGATCGTCGACTGGTCGTGAGAGAGCCTGCGTAGCAGGGGTTCATTTTCAAAAGCACGCGAAGGGAACAAACCCGCGAGCGAGTGCGAATATAAGGAGCAAGCAGGTGCTCGCTCGCTTGCTCAATCTCTCCGCCTGGAAAACGGAAGGAAAATGTCTGCTACGCAGGCTACTCGTGAGATAATCCTAACGAGAACATTATGGTCTATCTGTCAAGAAATACCTTGTGGTTTCTTAATTCGTGACGAAATGGATATTTTATTTTGATTAATTTGTTTTTTGTATTTAGAGCTCTTGTAACAAGGCAAGCACGAAAGCATTTAAGATGACATCGACTGTAGGCAGGAAACCCTGTTTTAACTTCACTCAGCGTCCTTTCTATAACAAAATATCGTTTTAACGTTTATCTGACATGAAATTGAAATATACATTGCAAATCCTAGGAGACGAAACACAGTATTAAGCTCTTAAAATAGGCCCCAAGCGCAAAAGCAGCTGGTGGTGATGTGACGTTGTCAATCAAAGGAATACTAATGGTTGTCAGAATAAAATTAGGGGCAGGTCAAAATTAGTAAGTAGGCGGCCATTTTAGCATTATACTCGAAACAGTCACGAAGCTATTTGAAAAACAAACTCTCGAATTGTCCAGCCTTTTGTAAAGTTTATATACAGTTCGATTCTGCTGGATAAACATCATTAAGTAAACTTTTCCTCAGGGAAGGCGGAATTGCGGGTTTGCTTTAGAGATTTGGAAAGTTACACTTTGTCCGAAATCCAAATCCGTGGGAATAATTGTTTTCCTTAAACTCCTTAGCGATGCAGAACCTCATAAAAATTAAACTCTGCGGATTACGAGGTTTGAGCTTAATGTCAACACATCAATTCTAGATGACTTATCTCCGAGTGTTCCTTTCAATTCAGAGTAATGTGTCACTCTTCATACAATGGATTACTCGTTCATTCACGAAAGCTCTGTCTTGCTCGGTCACGGGACTAAATTAGCCCGATTCGGTACAAAACAACGCCGCAAGCCTTGTTGTGAATAAGGTGAATCTCCTGAGGAATTACTTGCACAAGTAGCCGTCTTTTAAGACATTTCGATTTCTCTTGGATCTCTCGGCATTGGAGAAAAGGTCAGAGAGCAGGCGTCTAAGTGCTATTTCCACGTCAAGCAAATTATTCTCTGTTTATTCTACTAATGGAAAGCGCGCTGGGTTTGTGTCAAAACTGCCAACGAGTGAGGCACGCTATTAGAATAGGAAGGAACTTAAGGTGATTCCGACGACTGGCACGCGTTGGCAAGAGGCTGTACTGTCTTCGCAGCAAAGAAAAGTAAGTTTAAGCCAGAACGGGTAGCTATAACTTGGCTAGTTTACAAAGAAATCAACGAATGAATGCGGACAAAGCAAATCCTCTTATTCCTTGGAGGATTATATTATAGCTACGCGCGTTTGAATTTGTGTTGAAAACTAAACCAAAGACAACAATATTCATTTTGAGTCTGCGTTGTCAGGAAACTTGTCTTCGTTGATGTATCCGGTCTAACGATTTCAGCGACGAGAAACTGTTACTGCTTGTATCACTTCTTCTACTTTGGACTAAGTACGGCCCGCGAACTAAACATGAAGGCGCATTTTTTAAGCGAGACGCTTTTGTGCTTGGGTGATATGAGCACTTAGATCCGCCATATTCATAAGCTCGTCGATCGGTAATGCTCGAATTAAATAATTCCATGTCTCATTTGTATGAGGCTTTTCTTAAAATGCTCTTAAAACTCTTTAGCTTTCTCAGACCACTTTGGCCAATAGAAATCTGGGCTTAATAGTGGTCGAGTTGCAAGTTTCATAGTCGCATTTTTGCCTGTGTTATTTAAGCAGTGTATTCGACCAGGCTAGGCGGTTAACTTAAAGGTGAATTAACTGTAATTACGTGTACATGTACCAGCTCTGCGGTCCTCTACACGTGTCTGAATATCTCGTCATCGGTGTTTAAACGATGTGTTTCTGTCTGTGTCCCGCTTGGTTCATCTCAGGCTATTTATATTCTTGTCTCATCCGTTTCATAAGGTTTTCCTGAATCGTAATAACTTAGTTGCCAGCTTTTAGCTAAATTAGCCAATAGAATTCTGGGCTCTTTATAACCGGGCGGTTAGCTTAACTGAATTTAGCTAGTGCTTTAGGGTTTCAGTTTTTATTTTGTTATTGGAGCAGTAAAGTCATCCGGACTAGCCCTGGGAAGTGAAGTTTTAACTGAAGGATCGACGCGCAAGAAGAGACTTCAGGTTCTAACCAGATAACATTATACTGTATGATAACTAGTACTGAACAAAATTATTCATCGAGATATATATGAATATGAATATTCTTTGCTGCTTATTGAAACTTGGGTGATACATCGTGATGGATGGTTTTTGAACTTAAACCGTTAGTTTGAGAGGAAAATCGAAGAATTCTAGTGCCAAACAGGGTGAAATTTTACATACCAGTTTAAATTGTAGGAAATAGCGCAGTTTATGATAAACAAAGCGCGCGAAAAATAATATAATGCTATCTCCTTTGGCATAATTCATTTCTTAGCAATTATTGAAATGTGAATTTGAAAGCAAAAGGCCGCAACTCGATAAAAAGTCCCGGGGTGCCTTGACAGGTTGATAAACGCTGAAAGTGCTAACGAATGACTTGACAAAAGGGTGTTTAAATTTCAATATTTGTTTTGGAAACAAAAAAATGAGCTGATATCAAGGTTATTTTGGGGTGAGTATAAACTGGTCGTTGTATCGCCAGAGAAAACATGATCGGTTGAAAATTATTGGTAATTAAAGCACGTTCTAGTTAGGGAATAAGAGAAAGAAACACAGGGTTTGCTGTACGGGGTTTGCTGTTTAGCGCATTGTTCAAACTTCTCAAATAGTTTAATTTTGGATAACTTTATGCACCGTATAAATTACGACATCGCTATTAATGCGTTCATGTCTTATTGCTCAGCGGGAAAAAAGGAGTTCTTTTGCTTGTCCTTTCCTGTTTCAGTTGGCAAGTCTGCCAACAATCATAAAATTATCATATCTTTCCTCCACTAAAGCATTATAATGCAAATTATAAGACGCGGGAAATCATATGTTTAAAAACAGCTTTTCTTTCTTTTTCTTCAGAGCTTGGGGTAAACTAAAGAATGAAGAGGTTAATGAAGCCGTTCGGAAATCGAAGTGAAACACAAAGATTAACTAGAAATATTAAGTGGGACATTTTAAGTAATGTAATATCTTCCTTTCCCCAATAGTTTGTCAGCAAATTTCCCTTCCTCTCCCGATCAACTATCACAATCTTGACAGTGGTCAATCATGCCACGTTCGAACTTGCAAATCAGTCAATAATATTAGTCGCAAGTTTCTGCGGAAGTCTTACAAATACCATCCTGTATAATCCTGTATTTCATTTAATCGGTACCTTAATTGATAAAGAACCTTTTTTAGCGCGAGTTTTCTGATGGGATCCCTTCAGATGCGACTCAGCGTGTGGTTCACCGTAATCGGTATTCATACATCAAGATAAAAGACGGCTGTAGGTAAAAACAACGCTCAAAATACCGCTTTCAACGACGAACTGAGAATCAGTTTAAAATTTTAAAAATTCTCTCCTGCCAGGAGACCATCAGCTGGCCGGAACCCTTGTAAGGACTTTTGCATTCCGGTCGGTAGGTAGAGATATGTTTCTGTTATCTTTGTTAGCGGCACGGAATTTATAGTTCATCATCTTTTAGCTTTGAAGGGTCCAGAATTCCCCCCCTGTCGTGTTTTCACCTGCTCTAGACAAAATAAGAGTAAGCAGTTATTTCGGCGTTTTAATTTTGTTGTCTATTTTGATTCTTTCCTCCGTGGCAAAGGGTCCAAAATTACTCGAAAAGTATGTTATTTCTTTTTAGATATTTTTTGCGATTGGAATTCTCAGTCAAGCTAATAAAAGAATGTATTCATACCCGATAGGGTTATTTTTGGTCGAGAGGTTTTCGTTTGTTCTTAATTTTTAATCTCAGTTATGTCTTTGCTGCCTTCTTAACATTCATTGATTCTTCGATGAAAGATGAAAAACAAAGGGATAAATTTCTGACGCCGCGTTCCATTTCCAGAGAAACTCAGGCAGAGCACAGGTTTTATAACGAGCCAAAAGATTGACAATGGCAAAAGTTAAAGGCGGTTCTCATTTCATTACTTAAAAAATAGACAAAATCGTGTAGGAATCATTTCTTTTGTGATCAAATCACTGGTTGGAATCTACCCTATCGTAAACAAATTTCCGTACTGAGCTAAAGTAATGAACAGCTGAACAATTTATTACATCACCGTCAGCGCGCATTTGTTCCCTTGGTGGGCCAAGCCCGCGAGACATTGTTTTGAAATCGTGATGAAAACATCGAAGAAATCTTCAAACTGTATCGCGATAAAAATCGAGATGATAATCTCTGAGCAGTTCGCGAGGTGAACAAGCGGTACACATCAGACGAAAAGATTTGTGCTTTATGGACATTTGCAATTAAGTCAATTAATTCGCGCCGGTCTCGGTTCTCGCTGATTGGCTGTCCAATGTGTAAGTATTTTCTAATTCAAATCAAATATTTGTGTATACATGAACAGAGAAAGGTTCTAGCGGATTGGGTTTCAGTCAACAATCGCTCATTTTACATTTTGACGCATCACTCGCCTTGTGGAAAATTGCACAGACGCTAATCCGCGAGATCGACACTTTCCTTATCGATCTCCCCTTAGTGTAATTCACTTTCGCCACATCATCCGTACAGCATCTGATTTGACCTCCAGACGACCATTCGCGATAGCGAGAAAGCTGTGGCTTCGCTTTACCTGCACTGTATTCAGCGGCTTCCGCTGAATCTGTCTATGTGACATTTAAGCCGCTCGATATGTGGCCACGAATGCACGAGAATGGCTTAAACGATCTCCTACACTCGCAGTAATCTTGCAATTTGACGTCGAGCGTCTTATTTATTTAGATGTGGCATCCACGAACGTAAGGACAGAGTCGTCAAGGAAAGGAAAACAGCTTGCGTAAAGACCGCCTTTTCACTTGAGCTGGGAACTGTTTGGAAACAATAGGTTATCTTTGTGCTGTAATCGGTGACTTGACAGGCAGTAATTGTCCGACTGATTGGCATGCGCCTTGCCTTGCCTCGAGCGAAATGAATTCTCGGTTGGACAGTGAAATCCTGGGCATTACGAGCTTTTCTCTTTATTGTGCGATCTGATCAGCATAAAGGGACACTTGGCTGCCGATCTCTCAAGCTTGAACACTGCGTAAGTATTGATGTTGTGTGGCTTGTTCGGATATCCGTCCTGTAGGCGGTGCTCTCGGGTCAAACACGGATTGAAATACCATAGTTAAACCATAGCAGCTCGAATTTGTCTGGGAAGCTCAGGCAGCCGGGGTGTTTTTACTTCGTCGTTAGCCATAGCAGGCTTCGGTGTTGTGGATTGTTTGATTGCTGTTAGGCACTGCAGGTGAATGTATGTTCCGACTGGGCGCGATTGTTTAGCATGTCTTGTTGGACCCAAAATTTCAACAGGACATTTTTCATTTGTATGTGAAAGCTTTCTTCTAAGTGGCAGAGTAACGTGAAATGATTGATGACTGCGCCTTGATTATTACCGGCGACACCTGAACGTCATAATTTACACGTGTAGTGACTATTACAGAATTTAGTAATATTCTTTTGAAATCAGTTTCGAAGACAAACTCGCCAGCCGTCACTGGGGCGTTTTGCCGATTGTTTTTCCAATTCTGTCTTGCTGTGAAGTGCTTCTTCGGTTTCCATACATCGAGAAGTTTCGTTTCACAACCTGTGACCCATTATTCCATGTTGAAAGCACGAGTTAAGTTGATTTATTACTTCGGCCTCCTTGGTATCATAGGATTACACCTGAATTTGCTCTTCAATGAGTTAGAATTTCCTCATCCTGCTGAATATATCCACACTTTTGGCACAGTCATTGCATGAAGCTGGACCCCCGCTTCTTGTCCGTCTGCCATTACCTGCAAAGGCCTCTCTCAAAAAACCGATATGGGCTACTTTTATTTTTGTTCCAGAAAGGGTTTCGTTGACAACTACAGGATTAATTCTATTGGTCGTTTTGAAAAGCGAGTGTGCATTAGAATCGCCAAGAGTGTTCGGCAAAGCGGTTTTAAATTTCTTCTCTTTAGAATGTTTACACCGACATCAAGGTATACAAATAACAGTGGACACAAATCTCTTGGAATTGCAAGCGTAAGAAGCATTAACCTAACGTCTCCTCCGCTGTGTTTTTAATGAATTTAAATGGTAGCTTTTGCAAATGATATTGGGAGGGAGTTTAAGCAGATGTTAAAGAATGTAAAATCGATCCGATCTTTGAAAAGCGTATGCTAATATTCTACCCTGTGGTGCACTGGCAAGCGAGTGAGATGTTTCTGTCTAAGCCCCCTTCTGATGAAAAACCAACTGATGAATACCTCTTGCTGTAAGTGGCTAGCTTACTTGCAAGGTCAGTGTACCGGGCAATCGATATCTTCATTCATATATGCATAGAAATTTATTAACCTGTCGCCGTGTCTCTTTGTTATTTTTCGACAGCCTTTGGACTTGGAAGGACCGCGGGGCGCAGCTGTGCTTGATTGTGGACGGAAAGGCCCTTGGTCGAAGAATGCGCTTTGTCAAGACGGTTTCCTTGGAATTCATTTTATTCCTTTTTGCGGTTGTTCACTGTAAAGGTATGTTCCTTTCGATTGGCGTAAGCGCGGGGTATGGTTTGATTAACTGCGAGGCAGAGAAACAAGAGCGCTAACATCATGCAAATGGCCTTTCAATTTGTTTATAAATATGCCCTTTCTTCAATTTTTACCGGATTCCTCTGTCACTTATTAACACATTTAACTTAATTTCGAAAATTTTCTGACAGTGATCGAATAAGATAATTGAAATGAATTGCGTGAGAAGTAATTCAAAGCGATCGATTGATTTCCCGCGTGTTTTGCTTGAGGAACTTTGCCACGTTTTCCTTGGATCGAAACCTCGCTTTGCACGTCGCATTCACAAATAAAAGCTGAAAAAGTCGGAAACACGTGGTCAAAACTGTCCTTCCAAAATACGGCATCACGGAACGGTGTTAATTAGCGGCGAAATTGGAGAGCAGATAACATAAATTAATTTACTACAACCTACCCTGTTCAATGTCTGGTTCCACGATGGCTACTTCAAAACGACAATTCTATCAAGCCAGCAGCATGATTTATGAAGTTACAACCATGTAATAAACTACATGTAAACGTTTGCGGATTTGTTTGTTATTGCCCTGTTCTTTGAGCGTACTTTACTTAAGACGACTGATAAGACCAATTGATTCAATGACCGCACGATAAGACAGTGGTTAACTGTACAATATCAGCAATTGATGCTTTAACTTGTCTGGGAGAAAAACAAAGGGGGTAGGGTACAGAAGGAAACAGAAGTTAGGAGTATTCGAGCTGAAACAGAAAGCTGTTGCATTCGCCTAATTCTTTGGAATCCAATTAACACCTTGAGCGTTAAGGTTTATTGCTAATTATTTTTGAACTCATTTCATATCGCGAAAGGTACGAAGTGGGCGTTGAGGGCAAATTGAGGCCATTGTTAAAGCTTAATAGCTTCTTGTAGGCCGCTAGAATACTTATACTCTTTGCTAAACAATAAGTTAACTCGAAACCACGGCTACTGTAGGTCTGAATTAACGATACTTGTGCATTCAAATCGTACCAGATTTAGAGAGCAAGTTCCCGAATCCGGACGATAAACGAACTCAATATGGGTTTATCCATCGACAAGCTAGAGTCTCTAATTAAATTAACGCTGATTGCCTCTCACACAAAAAAGGTTCTCTCAGTTAATTTTTCCTGCAAAATATTTATACAAAGTATTTTCGCCTACAGACCAATTGCGTTGAGAAAGCTTTGGTTCGTTAGCTTTTCATTTAGTTGTTTACATTTGGAGCTGTAAAGGAAATTATAATATACTCATAGACGCCAAAACAATTTTTTAAGTTAATTTATCACAGATCAACCATCAGCTTAAAGTGTCTTATCTTTGAACAGGGTAAATTGTTATTCGTTCCTCGGTTCTGTAGAATATATAGAGTCCTTATCAAGGGAGCGCTCAAAATTTATTTTTTCCTCTGAAAGTGTTAAGGTTTTATTGGAAGACTCCGTTGGCGGTATACATAACGAATTAGAGCAAGAACAATGTGCGATTGTTTTTAAGTATTATTTACCTCACAGCTGTTTTCCAACTTGAAATGAAAACTCTATTCTCAGATTTTATCGCACGCTGAGTAACGCTAATAAATATTTAAACAGAAGGCAAAATGCCATTTTTCGTTTATAAAACGGCAATAATGGATATACAATAAGATGAGACGAAAACTGCTATGATCCATTTTACAATTAAGAGTGAGCTGACGTTTCGGGCGCTTGCAGCAAATCTGATCGATTTTTTCGAGTTGCTCGATTGAGGGGTTGGCTAGCGCTGCCAACGACACCTGTTCTTATCTCAAAACGTTGGTCAACACACCCTTAACTCCAGGTTGACAGTAACCTAATGATTTTTCGTTGCTCGCCGACTAAGCGCAGCATGCAGATCTTTGAAGCTAATCCGCTGATCCAATAAGATTGAACAAAGCCAAACGAAATTGTCTCTCACTAGCCAGATTTTAACTGCTTCTTCCCTTTCCAATAATCACTGACCATGGCCCGAGGAAACATTGCCCCCTGCTGCTTAAAGTGCAGTTTCCGTCGCAGATGGAAAACATTTGCTTTACGAGAATTCCAAATATTTACGATTAACAAAAGAGGATCAGGTAAATTTTGATGATAAGGATTGTTAAGCTGCCATGGGGCTCTACTTTCTCTGGGTTGCTGCATATTTTTGAGTCGGCAACGCTGTAAAGTGGCACAGATGACACAGTCTTGGGAGCCAAAACAACAAGATGAAAGTGAATACGCCATATATTGTAACTGACATAGTTGCTGACAAAGGCGGCAAAAGGAACCCCCCTACTTTGTGTGTGGCCTGCAAGGTCATCGCTTTTTAGGAACAAACATCTCTGAGAACTAAGATCACGTGCGATTTTGAATAGCGCGTGGTTATTAGCTCGCATTTGGCGAAAAATGTGAACTTACTTTGAAAAGCAATCACGTAGAAATACTTTTTCTTGTGTTACGCAATGGAATCCATGAGTACTTAAGTCGAAGTACCTGACAGATATAAAAGTAATTTACTAGTTCAAAAACAATTAAATATAGGTCATGAACAACAGCTCTAAATGTGATTTTTTTCGTTTATGTACAATATAACTAATCTAGAAGCACATGTAACTTTGACAAACCGCAAGTGTGCTCATGCAGTATGAACAAATCTGAGCGCAATGACCATTCAAAAATGACCTTTGGATAGGACGCAGAGAACTCATCTCAGCCTCGCCCTAAATCTTTCCATCTGCGAGCGAAACTCGCGAAGAAATTAAGCGACTGCTGTGCGAGAAACTACCTCATAGCATACCCACACTTTGTCAAAATGCAGTCTTTCACTTTGCGATTCAGAAAAAAACAAAATAGTTTTTAGAAAAGGAAATGTCGTATACGTTTCTATGGAGTTTAATTTGGTGGATGTTCGAGAGAATGATAAAAGATGTTGAGTTGAGGATTTGAAAACGCTGTTGTTTTCCCTCAAGATTTCTTTTTTTAAAAAAAAAATTCTTGTTTTGACCAAATAAATAAAAGCAAAACAGAGCAAGAGATCCCCGCGCTTGAAACTGGTTCCAAGGTTTTGCTTCATTCTGATTGGTTAACTGGATTGTTTGCGGAATGTGGTGATTGGCTAGAATTGGCTGCAAGTCGAGAGAATTACTTTCTTAGTTTTGGACAGCCATTCGCAACTTTTGTCTTACTTTACTTTTCAATCTCAAACGTTGTCCTGGTCTGAGTAAAACGCATGTGCCTTGTGTCGTAGGTCAAAGAGTTGGTCAGTTAAAAATGTATCAATACCTACAATCAGATGTATGGGTTATTGAACAAGTGTGAGGTCAAGATGGCTGGATATTGGCCAAGTTCTTTTTTTTGCGTGTTTATGGACCGAGACGGAGTCGAGATCCATAGATTCGCAAAAAAAGAACGGATTTATTATATGCATGGCTTTCGGGGAAATTTTTCTTGCGGGACACGGCGGATAGTCCCGAGCGGGCAAGATAGCTCCATCTTGCCCGCTCGGGTAGCCAATCACAGCGCAGGATTTGATTCATCTTGCCCGCTCACGGAGCTAGCCATATAATAATGAATTGTTACTAAATCTCTGATGATGCATTTCTAGCCTTCTGATTGGTTCACTGAATCTTGGTTATCAAGGAAGGCGGACAGAATTTACCGCGTAAATGCAATAAAAAACGGGCAATGCCATGCCGTGAACTACAAAATACGAGAGAATTTCTCAGTCACGTAAAGCTTGAACAAGAGATTTTACTTAAAGGCTTGTGACGTTCAATAAAAGTGACTCAATGGAGAAGAAAGGCTGCAAAATCTATGGGAAGATCGAACCAAAACCGAAAGAATTTCGTTCTGAAATCGAAATCATATTTTCGGTAAAAAGTAAGCTTAGCACTTCAGTTAAGTTTGTAACCTGACATTTGGGCCTTGCCCTTATTATTCGTCTTTGAACTTGATCGATTCTGAACAACATTATCGTAGTCTATCTATCAAGACAACCGAATAAACAAGTTACCTCTTGATTTCCAGTCCGCAGTTCGACTTGCACGCGACTAACAATTTTCAGCAATGTTGTTCGTTCGGATCTTCCCATAAACCTTTCTCGTTTGTCACAATTTTCCCTAATGTAGACGGCTTAACCTTTACAAGAGATTATGTGGATAATATTGCAGAAGACTCTGTTTCGCTGGCTCTCATGACATTCTTCATTCAACCCTAAAAATTGAACGCAAGCAAATTTTCCCGCCTTTTCACAACGTGAATTGCTTTAGATCAAACTGAAATTAAATGTCCACAGTATCCAATCGAGTGATGATAATAACAATCTTTTGATATTAATCACTTAGTATCCAACGCGGGTTCATCGAAGAGTCGTTGAATGCACTTAATCTACTGGATAGGTATTTATCTGATGAAAAATTGAGTCATTATCTGTTCGATTAGTGGGGCATGTTGGGTTCATCTCATCTTTTACGAGTGTAGAAAACTGCTAGAGGGGGGTTTGCAAACACTCACTAAGAAATTCAATCGAATTCACGTCACCGTTCCTTCCATCAGACCCTCCAGTACTCCTTGGAACAGTGAAGCCAGAATACAGAGTCAAAGAAGGAGAAACGGTCAAGTTATGGTGCAAGTTCTCTGGAATTAATGATTCAGTGGACAACAGGACGCTGACGGCATGGCAAAATCCCGATGGGCAAATTATCACTGACCAATATGAGAGGTTTAAAATGCGGTTGGGAAGATATCTAAAAATCAGAAGGGTAAAGCTAAAAGATCAAGGGACGTACGTTTGTATTGCCTACAATCACTTCGGGAAAGTCAAGGAGGAAATACAGCTTGTTGTTCAAGGTTAGGAAAGTGATCTCGAGATCATTCGAGAGAAAAAGTACAAATTTGATATAATTTCTTATCTTTATGCATACAAAATATTGAAAAATACTTCAGCGTTGTTGTATAAAAATCTATCCACCCCGCCTCCCCGCCTCCCTCCGTCGATTCACACATGCATGCGTTCGTTCGTTGATTCATTCATTCATTCATTCATTCATTCATTCATTCATTCATTCATTCATTCATTCATTCATTCATTCATTCATTCATTCATTCATTCATTCATTCATTCCGGCATTCATTCAATCCTTTTTCTACGTGTGTTTTGCAGCATCGAACAGCAGTATTGTAAGAAGTCCGCCGATCACCAAACCGACCCCAACAGGTAATTTAAATTTATTATACAAGCAGACAGCATTTCTCACGAACTATACCGTTCTTCAGCCATCGCTTCTGTACTCGCTTTCTAACCGCACTTTGTGCAGTGAGGATAGCACATTATCTCCGAATAAATTTTGTCTGCTTTTGTTTTCGATGATCTGAAATACAGTCGACTTCCGATAACTCTAACCTTCAAGGGAAATTGAAAAAGGTTCGAGTTATCGGGAGTTCGAGTTATCGGAAGTTGAGAACAAATGACTGGAAATAAGCAAAAAACGGTGTTCAATGTTTTTCTTTTCATGCAGTGTACATTTTAATCAAATTTAATTACAGAATAGAGAAGTCGGGTGAAAATAAAACAATACATCTTTAAATTACTGCATAAATCGGAACGTAACGTAATGCGAAAAATATAACAAAGGAAAGCAGCGGGGGAGAAGAGAGTCCAGAAACTGTGAACTAATGTTTTTTTTTTTTTTTTTTTTGTAATTTCTGGCCACGATTAACATATTGATTATATAGTAAATCGAGAGCGAGTAATCCAAAGTATAAATCTTCTAGCCTGAACTCTCAAATTATCTAAACCCTTTTCACGGTCTCTTCGAAAACGTAAAGAAGTTGCCCTCATTTTCTTAACAACTGCACACCGCAAGGCTGCTCACTATCTACTTAACATTTAGATCATTCGCCCTCAATGTCTATTGGCTGATAGTATACAAGTAGCTCAGTCAATAAGATTGCAGCATTTGCATTAGTGTACTAGTAGAAATCTACTAAAACAGAATAGATAGTGGGTAGCATGGCCAAAAAGAGAACGGCATTCGCGACAGAACGCTAGTAGATTTATGCTAAAACTCGATAGAAACAAGTAGAATATGTCTTCTATTTCTCTTAGAAAACAGCGCGAGAATAAAAAAGGAAACTCACTTGTTTCTTTCGATTATCAAAACGTAAATTATCTTATGTTTGCTCGCACCATTATTTCGACGACAGCTCGCGCTAGTTCTGTGAAAAGCTTGCAAATCACTCGCCCAACACTCCTGATTTACAACTGCGCTTTCAGTTCTCGTGTTGGTAAACCTCTAGAAAGAGCGGTCTTTTGCTTAAATGGAATTCTAATTAATTGTTTGTCGCTTTCTCCACAGCTTTAAGCATCCAGTCAAGATATCCGCTTGCCGTCAGCACCACCAAACGACCTCCACGGAGATGTAATATAAGGCCTTCAAAAATCCCACTAATAGGTTTGTTGTCTGTTTTTCCGTTTCTTTGCGCTCGCACATCACTTGCTATCATCTCAGGCTTTCTTTACTTTCTATCATTTTATTCACTGCGTTATGACTATAGTTCAAACTCTCTATTTTGTGTTTTTGCTGTTTATCTATTGTTTCTTTTGTTTTCTTTCAAGCAATCCACATACACGCTTACTCAAATAGAAGAAGCCCAACCATGGAAAAATTGTCATCAAATTAAAGAGTAAAAACTCAATTTTAGTACATACAATCCTGGTCTTAAGTCTTGGGACACTTAGCACTTTTGCCAACATATAGTCTTTCTGTCCACCTCCCCTCCCCCCAACACAGTGTTGATGTTGATGCATCCAGAGTAGACCGGCCCACTAATTGAACATTGCTCTGGGGGGAGGGGCCTCGGAAAGGTAAATTATGACCTCCCACTTCAAAATAATACGTCACCAGTTGGCATTTTGTCAAGTGTCTAAAGGACTTTAAACCAGGATTGTAGGTTTCAGCACAAAGGTCTTAACACTTAATTTCTTTAACCTTCTTCTTTTCGTAGATGATAATCCACCAAAGTTCAGAAATCCATCAAAAAACCGCGATCGTTTCCTGGAATTCGTCGAAGGTCAACAGATCAAACTCAAATGTCATGCGCAGGGAGCGCGTCCACTGAACGTGACATGGCTAAAGAACAACAAACGGCTGAGCAAAGCTGATCGTAGGCACTTGAAATCCAAAGGATGGGTACTCAATTTCCGTGCATTAACTTTCAGTGACGCTGGCACATATACTTGCACTGTGAGAAATGCATTTTGTAGTATTCAGAGGACTTTTGTCGTCAAAGTTGTTGGTAAGATATGTTCTTGTGTTTTTATATTGTAACATTTACTCCCCAATTTTTGCTTCCTCGCGTGACGTGCTTGGTCCAATCGCGCGCAAGAAAAATCTCTCACTGATAATAAGGGATATTGGAAACTAACGACAAAGACCAAGTTACTTGTCAGTCTTGCACAATTTTGCCTTTCCACATTTCCTCTGCAACTTCCTCGAATTTCTTTGGTGTTTTCATTTCGTTTCAAGCATTGTTTAAGAGCTTTAATTCCCTGTTTTTAACATGCGTTTACTGAGACCCTTGTGTTGTGTTGTCGCGTGAGAACGATGCTCAACTCACACAGTGCCTCTCTCCCCCCATTGACAAAAATTGGTACAAGAGAACTGCAAGGACAAGCTGACGGAATGTTAAGGGTTTACTTGGACTAACATGCTATCTGGGCGGAGTAGAAACTCTCCCAGTCCCTTCATGCTTTAGACACCGGACCGTCAATGTTGATGAGCCAATTGGCTTATCCAATCTGTTGAACTGAAACAGACTAAAGCGCTATTCCACATCAAGATCAGATCAACCGCAACATAAGGACCAAAATAGCGTGATCCAGCTTCTCAGCGTATCCTTTCACCATGTTATTTTCTTTATTTAGAGCGTGACCGACCAATTCCACGGGAACTCCAACCTAAGATTCTAGAGAACGTTTTAAAGAACGTAACAGCCACAGTAGGCGAGGACGCCACGTTTGTGTGCTCAGCTCTCAGCAAAAGCCATCCAGAGTTTCACTTTCTCAAATGGAAGTCCTCCAAAAATGTCTCAAATGGGTCTGATCCTTTTGAGTTCGTAGACTTTTCCAAATCAAAGTTCCGTGAGATTCGGGAGATAGCCAGGCAGCACAAGGGACAACGACAAGTTTACACCCATCGCCTGATTGTGAGAAATGTCACGTTGGCAGATGAAGCCAAATACACATGTGTGGTGGGGAATTCTGCTGGATATGTGTCCGAGCACGCGTTCCTTACCGTTCTCAGCCAAGAAGGTAGGTGGATCCGGCGAAAATTAAAAAATGGGCTTTAACGCTCCATAGATTGCGAATAAAGCGACTTCTTGTATCACCCCGGCTTTTGCGCCTGTTTATTTCAACAAAGGGGAGGAAGGTTGGGAATGACAAAAAGTATGTAATGTTTCTTAAAAGAGGGAAATGCCAGACCGGCCAGGAGCGATGAGAGGTAGCTGTATTTGCGGGCTAACAGCTACAATATAGGACTTCTCATCTCTGCGAATGCATTTTGTTTCTACGACTGTACGTAATACTTGAAGATTCATCCCAAGATACAAGACGTTATACCAGCATCTTGTTTTTTCCCCAAGAAAACTTTGATTGATGGTGATTTGTTAAATATTGATTACTTCATAGAAAGTGCGACGTACGGATTTTTATTCACGAGTTGCAAAACTTTAGAAAACGAACGAGTGAGCGCAGCGAACGAGTGAGTTTTCCAAAGTTTTTCAACGAGTGAATAAAAATCTGTACAAAGCACTTTCTATGTTATAATTGTTTACTGTATATATAACGAGAATTAGACATATTAATTCGTTAAATCAGTTTTAGTTTTCCCGATACCATAAGTCTACATTCAGAACAAGAACAAATTCAAAACTGATCTAAATGACCGAGCGTAATAAAAAACAAATCTGCTTTCCAGTCCAGCAATAGGCGGACAAAGAGCCTACACAAGCTTAAATATAATACCGGAGATTTCGTAAATACATAGAGTGAATCTTTTCGCTTGTCCCTAATCACTCTCAGATTTAATCATGTAATGATTGCGCTTCGCGCTGTGCAAAGACAAATTCGGACTCTTTGACTCACACTGTTCCTCCTTGAATGTTGTTGGCTTTCTGATGTTAAATTTACTTCCTCGGTTTCTCAAATGGCCATTGATTCTCAAACTGAAGTTCTAGCGCTCAAGATGTTGGATATATTCCGATGCTGTTTTTCCGAAAGTGAACCAAAACGGGAAGCCGAAGTCATGTTCTCGAAACACAAACTTCTAGCGGGCGCTGATTTCAAGACCGCTCTTCTTGGAGGCCAGTTGAGTGCTTAACTTTGATTGGCTAAGTGATTCTACTCTGAACGGTGATTGGTTATATTTTCACATGGGAAGAACGCTCTACGCGAAGCTGATTGGACGTATCGCTTTTTTCACATATGGAAATATGGCACATATAGAATTCTATTTGCAAGGTTTATTACCTAAAACTCTCGTTATATGTACAATAAAATAATGTACGGCACGGTGCTATGGGAAGACTATTTGATTTGCTACATTTCATGTACCTTTCCTGCACCTTTCTTAAAGGTGCGCTGCATGCCAAGCAAGTTAAGTGCAATTCACTGCAATCCGCTTTAGTAATATAAACAGACCGGTCTCGACCCCTTTCTGCAAGTTGATTTTAAAATCATCTAAACAAACAGTAGCCAGCCCCTTAATAATAAGAAATATGTGACGTGGGATTTATATAGATCCCTTGGCTTTCTTGCAGTGTTGCAAAGCGATGAACCATACGCAGGAGGAGGCATAGGAGTTAAGCAGTCTTCAATGACAAAAGCTCCAAAAAAGTCACCAAGGACGCAATCAGACAAAGAAATATTAGTAGAGGAAATACCTTTGGCCGCACTAATCGGTGTACCGATCGCCGTCCTCATACTTTTAATTGGAACTATTGTTTGGTGCTATTTTATGACAAGAAAACATCACTCTCGACAACAATGGAAAGCTGAAGACAATGGGCCATTACCTCAAGATCAAACGAAAGACTTATCGGCGAAAATTAGTGTAGCAGGAAAGGTGGAAACAAGGAATGTCAGTTTTAACGTCTATGTTGACCATCCAAATGGCAGAGCTAAGACTCGCCTGACTGAGAAACAGTCAGACACTCACGTGAAGTGTGCCTCGCAGCATGTGAAGTATGATTCACAGCATGGGAAGTGTGATTCGCAGCGCGGGAAGTGTGCGATAGAGCGGGCTCCGCCACTGGACGGTTTAATTATTCACAATGAACCTCCAAGAACACATTCAAACAGAACAAACCATCGTAAGCGTCACGAAAGAGAGGAACGTGAATTCAATGAATCGAGTGGTTCCGAAATAAAATGCTCGGGGGTATAGATAAACTAAAAATAGTTCTAACATGTTGGTACTGCGGACATAAATCAACAATGCCCTGCAGATCAACACCTTTGAACCGATGACGTCATCAATCGGTGAAAGTAGGCATTACCTTCCAAGCGCTCATTCTTCAAATCTAGTCACGTGTATTAAGCCAGACTTGCTCTTAAAGGAGTTACGTCACGGTTTGCGTATCTTGAAAAGTTTAGCTAAATCTTTCAAGTTTGTCGTTTTGTAATCCGTGTTAATCTTCACTTTCTTTAACCATCCTTGTTTCGTAATGGTATTTAATTATCTCTCTGATGTTTTTACATCTTAGTAAACTACTATTTTCTGGTTTCCTTCTATTTGAAGGTGATTGTGTACGTGGCCAAAACAAATCAAGATACCGTGACTGAACTCCTTTTAGACAGCTGAGGTCTATCGTTCTCGCTTAATTGCGGTAGTGACAAGAAGTTTGAAGAACCCTTTTGTTGTATGACTAAGATAATAACACCAAGACACAACTGGGTTAATTGTGGCGGCTTTTTTACTAAATCTAGTCAAGTCATAACCGCAGTTATGAAATGGGCCCTATCGTAAAGTGCCGAGGCCGTTGGTAGAGTAATAAGCCAATGAGTGCGCCAAGTAGAGGAAAAGTCTCCGAAGACAGAGTTTCTAGCTTGGGACTTACTGACTTAAGGCAAAACTTGAGAAAACATTCACAACTTAAAACATAGTTAACAAAATGCATACATTTCATTACACTTTGACAGTTGTCAATCATTTGACTGAAGTGCTGATTTGATCAGTGCTGCTAATTACTGTTATGACCAAGCGTAAGTTATTGGTTTTCCTACTAGCACACGCTAAAATTCTTCCGCTAAACTTCAACAAGAGACAATAACAGAGAAAGCTTATTTCCGTGGCTCTTGTCAACCTCTGACAAACTATTTTTAAACTCCGTAACGTTCGACATAATTATGTTGCTAGTCTCGTTGTTCGGTTCACACAAGTTTAGTTGAACAAGTCTAATGTTATTTGTATATTTTGCTGGTTTCGGGTCAACGAAAACTGCATTCTGCGAGACTCTTTAGTACCTGGTTCTAAAACTGAACTCTGTTAACTAAACATGCCTCGTTGGTGTAAAAATAAGGAAAGATGTCACTTACGTGGCAAACTGAAGTCTGTCTTAGTACTAGGTTGCCTTGGTAAAAGACAAAAAAAAATACAATGTTATGGTTGTTGTTTTGAGGATGTAGTTAGCTCAGGTGGTTCTATTATTGGTTTTTCATCCAGGAACAATGCCAGAAAACTAATTTATAGCTTTTTCCCTACTCAGTTCGTTTGAAACAAAGTACTTACCTTAGTTCTTTTTCAGTAGCTTGGGTAAACAGACGTCCTTTTACTCCCTTGCCGTGTTACCATATTAATGTTGTAGAGACACCCACATCTGAGAAGTGCTTATGATTGGTTGAAATAATTGTGATCGATTAGGAACCAATTAGAAGCACTACCAAGTTCTGCTTGGCTCTACATCATCAGTTCACATTGTTTCGAGGACACATCGTTATCCCTTACACGACGAACACAGGGTGAACCACGAGTGATTACCTGATGTCACAGGTTAATTTTTCAGTGAGTTGTAAATAGCTTAGGGAAGGAAGGTGACGTTTCATCCTTACTCGGTCTCAGCCGAAGATACTACAAGACTCCGGCGGTCTCATTAAAAGTACGAAGTGGGCTTAACTGGTTCCACAAAGATCTTTACTTATTTTATTTAAGATGAAATACATAACTTTTTAAAGCAATGAATAAAATTCAACTTTTCAATTTTGGATGTCGTCTGATGTGTAACAAATAGGGACCTGTCCCGGATAGGTGGGTTATCCCTGGGAAACCGCTGACAAGGCAAACCATAATCACTGTACTAAGATAATGTTAGCTCAGTCGGAGTTACCCGAGTACCTGGGTAAACCTCGGTGTGAACGCTGACATCTATGAAAACAGGATGAAAGGTTTGACATGGTAGCCTCAGGCATCACTTTTCAAAATTCCGTGAATATTCTCTGATAAAAATAACTTTTCCCCGACTAAATGAATACAAAAAGTCACATATAGTAGCGTCCTCAAGCTTCCCCTTGCAGCCGTCATCTCCACCCATTCATGTGAAACTGATAAGTTTTTAACAAATTTTCCTTGTCTATCTGGGAAACACATCGTTGAGATCACAGTGACCTCACATGTTTCCTCCAGCTCTCAATAGAAGCAAATCAGCCGTGTTAAACTATTTCAATTTTCCCTGACTCAAAATAAAATTCCTTGATTTTTGCCTGACCTTGACAATTTTTTTACCGACCAATTTTCCTGATCTGTGGCAGCCCTATGTGAGTGCTAGAGTAACGAGAACCCTCTTGCTGACAGCAACAATGCCAATAAGGGGACCTCCTCGTTTTGTAAACATAGCCTAAAAGGTTTTATTTCTTAAATCACTAATGGTACCTGCTCTTTATAACGTGACAAGTCGTCAACTGGAAGAGAAAATAAGTTAATCTTATCTTTATTTTCAATCCCTAAGCAAACAGAAAGCACGTCAAGAACTGATCAGGAGTCAAGTTAAAACTTGAGATGGAATGGAGGTGGTTTATGACAGAGAAAATAAAAATTTAAGCCAATAATTTGGATAATTTTTCGGCTTCTTTGTACCAGTACAGTTTAGAGCTAAGGTAAGACAGGGAGAGCGCGATCGTGTGGGGATTGGTGCCAAAGATGGAGGTCTCTTCTCCAGTCTCCTCGCTGTCGCGCTTGCTCGTTTTTTCCAAGACTTAAGATTTTGATGGGTCATCTAAATACTCTTTTCTTAGTTGATGCCACAAAGACTGCCCAATTAAAGGGGTGTCGTTATCATTTCCGTGACTCAATAGGTTACCACAGGCCTGCTAAAACATCCCTAACTTTTGACAAAGTTTAAAAAATCTGTACGTGGTGTTCAGAGCCACCTTTTAAATTTAAAATTTTTCGAAAAGTTAAGGTAGCTCGGATAAATATTTCCCTCCCATGATGCAAACTAAAAAGGTAATTACCACGTCAAATTAATAGCGCGGGTTTGAGCTTCTTTATTTAGTCTGAAGTAGGAGTATGGATTTTGTCATGATTTTGCCTTTTGGGCCTGAAAGTGGGCACGTCTTTTAACGGGAACGTACGATAAAGCGATGAGTCTAACTGCTAGCTGAGCCAGGATCCCATTCACGATCTCTTTCAACAATAACACGCAACAAGACCGATTAGGATCCAATTCAGACCTTCTTATTACAGGTTTGAACATCAGATACAGTCGGAAATAAACTGAACGGAACTCTAGAACTATGTAGTGAAAACCCTTTCAAAAGATGCTACGCTGATAATATAAATGCTATGATTGGGTGATCCTCAGGGTCTGGAAACTCTTAATCTGATAGGTCTCCTACCTCGAATGAACATTCGGAGAGTGTAAGACAAATTCTCGTATGTGTTGTTGCTGTTGCTGTTTTGTTTTTCACAAATACAACGATTACACAGGACCCTGGGAATGTCTATTAAGCTTCGAGTGGAAGTTATGGCTCCTCTTCAGTGCGAATTTGTAGATTTCAAAATCCAGTCATACCGAACGTGAGGCCAAGTGGTACTTGAATATTTGGTAGGGATTATACCAGTCTATCAGAAGTAAAAACACCAAAGTGGAGACCGTCAGGAGCCGTATGTGATGGGCTGCTGAGAACATAAGACAGCCTTAATTGATCTGGTTTGGCTAAGCGTAAGCCGTCTTTTGTTGTTTTTATTGAGACAAATAAATTGTAAAGCATTTTGTTCGTAATTAACCCCTCGAGCCCCGATATCAACATTGAAATTCTCCTTAGGGATAAGGGAACATTTCGTACTATACCAGTAACAAGGATTCGCCGTTAAGAAAGAGCCCAGGTAACTTTTCATTGTGATGATTTCCTTGATGCTCACAAAACTGTACAAGTATGGCCATGCATCGATATTAATGGGAGAAACACAATGCTGATCACACTTAGGACTTAAAGGCTTAATCCAGCTTGCACAAGAGAATATTGATCTTTGTTAGTGTTTTGGCTTCCATGAAGATTCTCCTTCCGCTTGAGGTTTGAAAAACGAACCGCACAGCAAGAAAAAAAGACCACACAACTGAACATGCAGCTACTCATGAGCATTGCTAATGTGGACCTGAAGCATTCGTTTCAGCAAGAACGCACTCAACGCAAAATCTCTTCGTTTTTAACCTAACAAGCATGACAGCGATGGTAAAAATGTTCCTTTCTACAAGATCCGAAAAAAGAGTTCTGTTTCCCAAACTACAGCAAACACACAACTACATTTTCACCAGTTCGTGCTGTTCATGAGGAATAATCGAAGTAAAGACCTTTCTTGTGCACAAGAATAAGAACAGACCTAATCCCTATTACAAACACTTTACATATTTAACAGTGAGTTGCTGATGATTTACGGAAATCTTAAAACGTATCCATATCCTGCTTAGCTACCACCACTGGGGTGATAATTACAGCAACAAGCACATGGATCACGCAAAACAATAAGCGATCAGTTATTTCTCAAACGTAGTGGGCTTTATTCGAAACGTTTGCAGATGCATTGTTTTCTCTATTCGTTATACAAACAGAATTTCTGAAGAGATCTTCACATGCCTGAATCGCCAGCGTTTCTTGCATGCGTACGTACGTGATAGCCTGTAATCTTTCAGTCCTACGTTTCCGCTATCTAGCTAAATATTTGTGGAAACTTACATATTTACCCTATGTTATATCTGTTGACAAATCTTTTAAGCTGAGCTGTATGTTCTATCTGGCCAACAGATCAGTATATATCTGGCACAAAGGCTATAAAAGCTCCCTTTGGCCTTTTACTAGATGCAGTGACAGATTTGGCGTCACCAGTTTGCGGAACCGTTCCACTAAAGTTAACCGGTAAGTTCCATGTCTTGACTTTTTCAGAGGTGGAAATGTTTCCAACTGCTGTTCCCAGGGTATGGTTTGGACTATACAAAGACTGCACTGCATTTGGGCTTAATTTCTTTATTGGTATCAAATTTAAGCGGTAACTGAGCTCACTAGTAAGTAGAAGCTACGCGAGGTAGTGTTGTTCCGCTTATCCTCATGACAATAGCCCGCGACAATAGCGCGTAGGATGTGTAGATATTGGAACAACTGGTAAGAGGAAAGTTCGAGATCGCCGTAAATTGTCAGACAAGGACACGTGAAATCTGCAAGTTTTCTTGAGTGTTGCAAAATCTCAGTCAAGTGGTTTATTCTGCGCTGTTTGACGACGTAAACCTACGGAAATCCGTGGTCGGCTGCTTTCAACTCAGAGTTCAAACCTTGAGTCAATTAATGTTGATTGTACATTTGAGTCTGTGGATGAAACACCAGTGTGAAAAACAATTGAAATGAAAGGTCATGAATGTTGCCTTGTACCTCCATATGACGTTTGTAGTTCACTGATCAGTTGTACTCGATGAAATTTGTGAGGCTTTTTTTTTTTTGCGGGGTTAATTTGAACTTATTAGGTATATGGGAATAGTGGCAAAATAAAGACGAATTTTGTCACTGATAATTTCTAAGGTTAACAGGATGATCACAAGACTTGGAGTAAATGGCAAAAATCGGTGTAGATTTTAAACTTGATTGTAATATGATCGATCAAACTCATGGAAAGTTCGTGCAAGAGTTAACCTTGGTTTTTACTCCCTTGAGTAAATTTGAGATCTATTAGTACAACAACAACAACAGTCCTTCCGTTTACAATATCAATAGATTGTCAAGCCAACGGGTGACAAGAATGGAAAAAAAGTCCTCAACAAGGACATACCGTCTATTAAAAGGAATGTATGACAGTCCGGCCTGATGATCATAACTAATGTCAAGCTTCCGGTACTGATAGCAACAAAATAACTCGACGTCACATAGCTTGAATACAAGCATGACATATATTTGTATCTACAACATGTAGATAACAGTTTTATTCTCTATTCAGGCATTTCTGAACTGTCCTGGCTTCTCATGCAAGATTTCAGTGAACTGTTGTTTGACTTTGACCTTGACTGAATATTAGATAAGTAGTAATCGCATTGGTTACGCAAGGGCCGTCCATCGATCCTCAGTCAATCGACCTAGGATCTAGGAGCGCACTCGCGGCTTTTTCTTAAGGTATCAGTAAGGGGAAAATTTGCAATTTTGCATAATTTTACTTTTTTAAGCGGTTGGATAAATCTTAAAGTAATCTTTAAGATAAAAAAAAACTCCACGAAAAAATATTTTATCTGCCGCTAGTTATTGCGCGAGAAAGATTGTTTTGCATATTAATAACTTAATTGAGAGCTGACAAGTTCTGTCAAATGAATTAATTATCGAGGCAAGAAGTCACATGACATCAAGATCATGCTGAGTTGACACGCGATTCGCGTGCCATAATCAGTGGCGGATGTCTTCGAAGAAAACAGAGCGATCTTGCCCGTTTTCATCGACTAAAGGAAGGCCAAAGAAGGCGAAAAACACTTTCAACAAAAAGTGGGCCGCTAAATTAGCGGAAAGCGACAAAGGGTTCGTTTTACAATCAAGAAAAATTGCTGGATGAACGCGACAACGATCGCGATCACGAAGCCAGCGAGCAAGCCGAAATGAGCGCAAGCCGCGCTAAAATACTGTTGCAAGAAACTGTCGAAGCAGAGGAGATTGACGAAGAGAAGTGGACGAAATTGAAAGGCAGATCGATTGTACAAAATTAGAATCAGCAGTGCAACATTTTTTTTTTCTTACCCAGCTATTGTCATTTCTTCCAGTATCTTTGCCTTTGCATCAACATCAGTCGATGTAGTCCCGTTTACGACGTCCTCGCCAGCGTATCCCTTTGTGCGCTTGCATTTTCTCGGGAACTTTCTACTGGCCTTCGGCATGTTAACAGTGACATGGTCATAATTTTGAAGATTAGTCAACCGATACGTAAAATTTCGAACGCTAATATAGTAAATCAAAAGATAATTTCACGTTTACTAACTTTGGAATTCTGACTTCACACATGAAAAAGCGGTTTATTCACCGGTGAATAATTTACCGCGCGCCGTCGCGGAAATTTGTACCTGTTCCATGTTAACTGTCACAGTCCTATTGTTATACAGAAAGTTGATTCCTCTGCGGTGTCTCCCTTGGTGTGATAATCTCATAACACTTGGATGCCGCCGAATTTTATTTTTTCTCTGTTTCTCGAAAGTAAAAAATAGGCGAGTTGTACGTGCATTTCGAGTTCCAGGTCGGCAGCCCCTGGACCAAATTGGTTGAAATTCGGAGAGAATGTTGTCAGAACGATCGCCGACAAAACCGTGTCTGCGAATTCTGATTACTCTTTTCATTAAAAAGTTATGCCTTTTTTTCGCGGGCAGTCCTATTTTTTTCCCTTTTGTAGCTTTATCCTCTTGTAAAATAATAACAAACGCATGTGCCAAAAATCTGAGACACGGTTTTTGAGGTTAATGTGTGAAGAAACGGATGCCATGTTAATCGTTTTCTCCGACCTAAATTTAGCGGGCGTATACCTTGATTTATGGGTTCGTGAAGCTTTGTAAATATATTCACATTTTCGAAACACGGTAAATTTTTACCGTTTTAAACAGGTCAGGTCATAATCTGTAGTTATTAAGCTTCCAGTAAATATACGGTTTATATGGGTTTTTGTTAAAGCCACGAACGCTAGAGCGGGCCGCGCGCGGATGGTCAAATGGGTTATACTGATACCTTAACCGCAGCTAAAAATATCACACAAATCCATCAAAAAATCAGTGTTATGTGTATCTGCAGATTTCATATGTCAGTAACTGGGACATGATAAAAATAAATTTTTGTAATCCAAAAGGATCAGTTGCTGCGTGGCACGGTAAACAGTTCAAAGGTTGTAAATAGTAATAATTCAATGCCAAATTAAACTCAGTTTTACTCAATTTTTAAACTTAATTCTTAAACTCAATTTTTAAACCCAATTTTTATTACTGTATCCTACAAAAATTGAGTTCAATTTGGCACTGAATTATTGATTTACATGCTTGAAATAGACTTTTATTTTAATAACCTTTTATTACCTAACGGTGAGCAGATCAGCCAACTTTAGATCGCAGTCTGGGTATCGTCAAATAGAATTGTGGTAATGTCATTCTTCCCAGTGGAAAGCCTGCAGTTATCACTAAGGACTTCGCAACGTGGCCTACTATCAAAAACTTTCAAACCGTTCCCGATGCCAGTGCCCAGGCTTCCTTCCGTTAATAAACAGATGCGCAGATTTGGGAACGAGAATGGGGTAACATGTCGATTATCTTGCGCATGCCCAATGCGTTTTAAAAGACATTCCTCTCGTGCCATGATTTCTTATTCCCTGCCATCAAAAATGTGCTTTCAATCGTCGTCTAAAACTAGCGTATTGGGTAAATACCTTTCAACGGCACAGAGCAAGCCATGTTTCACTGAACAGACTCCAATACAAACTGGAAAATCTTCGGTATCCAATTCAATTCTCTCAAGGAAACTAAGCGACAAAAGAAGCTTACAAAAGGTTTCTATTTTGGTGGTCATTAAATTGAAATTTACTGCTTTGTTTTCCCTCGATTACATAATCCACTCTTTACATTGTAGGCAACTTTTAAGTTTAGAGGTTTAACTGTTTTCGTATGTCGCTAGAATATGAAAAGTAAACTTTTAAAGGAAATTTTAAATTTTGTCGGATTGAGTCGGGTGCCTTTTGATATCTCAACCGTGGCATCGGCCGCAAAACTTTGGGAGCAACGATTTAGCTAGGTAGAAGCTCATGATACAAGAAACAAAGCTGAGATGAAAAATCAGTGAAAAATGGCGTTCTCCAGTGCAAGAAAATTAACAAAGAGAATTTGCCGACGGAATTTGATCATAATGAGCTTATGCCAAAAATGACTGAAAAGAATGACAGCGGATTTATTAGGATTCTGACGCTACCTTTACTTCACATTGCATCTTTTTGTACACCATCATTTTACTTTTGTTTAAGATCACCTCTAGGTGGTTGTGCATCAGTCAATCCGTGATATATTAACCATAGTTCTTGAGTCAATTCCATGAACCGATCAACAATCGCTTACTACTTTTAGATCCTGATGTCTGTGAACAGCCGTTTTTATCATGCAACTGAACTGAGGTAAATTTACCATTTTAGGTAACTAAGAACATAGTCCTTCTCGGATGTCCTCCATCAATTATAAGATTACCTGCCCGTTATTCTGTTGACGTTAGTAATAACGGCGCATAAGACTAAGTCAAAAGCCGCTTACTCTAGAGGTACTCTGTTTTTTAATGAGCTTAACAAGTGTACATTGTGTAATTTACGTTGTTGTTTTAAAAAGCAGGAAATCCAACAGGTTAATGAAGAGCACAAGTCTGTAATCCATTAGCTCAAATTTAATTGCCTTTACATTCAATTCTGTTTGCTTCTGTGGACTTCCTGAAATATCATACTGAGCTGTAGGCAGAAGAGTTCACGAAATGGGAGTACGTCGTTCAATGAAATGTTTAAAGAACAAACAGCAACGCGATATTTTCGAGTTAAGTACGTCATGATTTCTCTAGCTTGTCAGCTTGTTTGTTGACTGTGTATCGATTTCCACGTGAACGATCGAGGTCTGTAAAATCTTAAAAATTCTGTCGGAAAAAACATCTTTTCGTAGTTCCATAAGCGACGAACATATTTGAACGAAAAGTGTAATTTTATTTGGCATCAAAAACACCACATATATCAAATTCCGAATACTACAAAATCTTTCTTGAAAGATGTGTTCTGCGGACACACATAAATCAAGCTTATGTTTCTTGATAACAATGAACATACGCACATGCGAGTCCTGATTCCATTTTTAACTTGCACATCAGCCGTTACAGATTTACACAGAACTAAAAATACACTTTGTGTCAGGATGTCAATGCTTAGTTTTGTCTTGGTTTCTATTGCAACAGATAAGAAACAAAATTGACCGGAAAAAAAAAATCAAAGATGACGGAATGCGATGTCTATAAACATCATGTGCAGCGACGGTGGAGATTGAACAGAGACTGAAGCTCAGACAACTCAGTCAGGTTACAGCCTTAGTGCCGTCAAACATAGCATCATATCAAGTGTTTTAAGTAGTCAGTAGTAGATGACGTCGATGGCTCTAAACGATTCAATAACTTATCACAAAGTCCAGAGCCCCGGGGGGGGGGGGGTACCGCCATATATGGGCTATATAGGTATGTGCCGCTGTGAAGGGTATGGTTTTCAAGCAGTTTACTCTAGGATAGGGTGTATAAATCAGAGCGTTTGGGTCTAGAATAGAATATCATTTTTCACAAAACTAGCCGGTTGGTTGAAGATTTTATCTAGAGTAAGGAAACCAGGAAGTGCCACTCAAAAATATATAAAAATCAAATCGGCAAGTTTAAATTTACGCAAATCAGCCTCAACAGTGTCGATAGATGGGGGGATTTGGGGAGTTCACTCTAGTATAGGTTAGCAAAATTCAGCTGAACTAGCTCTGGTATAGGCTAAGGGTTCCAGGGTCCCAGCGGCACATCCCCACCCAGAAATTCCCAAAGTACCCCCCCCCCCAGGTTCCAGAGTCAATGGGATGTTGGAAGTCTGTTGGTATCCTTATGTAAAATCGCTCTTAAAACTGGGGCATGTTTAAAAGAGTTCATCCCGTTTTTTTCCTTAATGTCATGATCCATGGTCAACCATGGGCTAAGGACTAAATTGAAGGTCAAGTAATTTAACTGAGTGAAGAAAAAAGCCTCCTAACAATGCTTCCTACAGGTTTTGTTTAGTTATATAAAACAATAGTGGGATGAGTAAGCAAGGATGATAATTCAAGCTGCTCACAGCAATGTGCGTGTCATTGTCCAGGAATTCAACTGCTTCTTCCGTTTCTTTTCAACGAAAGAATCCATTAGAAAACTCGTCCACTTGAAAGCTTTCGCCTGCTTTCGTCAGGACAAAGTAATCCCTTCCAGTCGATAGTTAAGCTGATCTGATAGCTACGTTTCCTTTATCGATTGCGCACCCAACAGGCTAAAATTTAGTCTGCATCGGAACTGGACGCTGTGATATCTGAAGATCTAGTTACCAGCCGTTTACCTGAAACGATAGGTAGAAAGCATAAGACATCCGCAAATTAGGCTTAGGGCAATAATACCCTCTCCCAGCAGGCCTCCAAATACGCGATCTATTACAAAACAGTTTCGTTGTTTTCAACAAAATCAGGTGCAAAACTCGAGCCTGATTTTCCCAGTAAGCACAAGGGCAATGACAACACTCGCGTGAGAAATAACTTATTTTGAGCAAGATAACAGACCTTTGAAATTAGCCAAGACGGTAAGCAGACAGCTGGAAACTAAACACAAGATTTCATTTATCTCAACAGTTTACCCCTTGAATCCCCTGTTTGTAAATATGACCAACGGTATTTAACCTGCAGGTTGTGGAAGATTACGTCAATACGTGGAACGAACATTTCTGGCCTTTCAGAAACCGTGTACTTGTATGGGCGCTCTTCAGGTGACCTAAAATAGGAAAGCCTTGTCAAACATTAGGAAGTTGAGAGATCTTAACCATTCCAGTGCCAAGGAATGAGCTTGTAACACAGATAACTTCCTTCCTGATAAAACATCAAGGTTCCGCCATCTGGCGCCAGCCCGCACGATATCTGGTCGCACTTCTGGCTGCAGCGCGTCAATTCTAATACAAACAAGCTGCAGAAAACTTTAAAAACATAAACGCGTTACGGAGCTGGAGTAAAGATAAGGCAGCAAAGTTGCCATCAAGGTGAGGTGCACAACATGAGGCAAAGGGCTGATTGGAGAGTCGTTTTCGCTGCATGTACATTAGCGATGCAAATCACGACGGATGCGGCAGGTACGACAAGAATAAATAATTTAGATTGCTTTGTGTTTACTCTGTCTTTCGCTAACTGCATCACAGTATCAAAGAAGTAATAATATTTAGACACCCTCCCTCGGGCGATGGTTCTCAGTATGAGGCGGATGTTCCTAATTTCTGTCCTTATTGCGCCAGGGAGGTGCGTGCGATTCAACTGCCAATGGGTGAAAAACTTCCCTTTACTTTAAATATTTTGCAAACGAAAAAATAAGTACTCGGCGAATAGAACCGCGGGTGTGATGAGTTGTTTTTCTGGCACTGGTACAAAGTGTCAATGTTACCGTAATTCGGGTGGCGTAGGAGCACGATCGGTACCCGGCAAAGGGGCTCACACCTCCCATCTCACGGTCTGTATTTTGTTATCCTGGTGGGAACATGCTGTTCTTTTAGTGTCAAAATATGTTTACCATAAAGGGAAAAAACATGTCTTGTTTTCATCCTCATCATGCAACAAGAACATTTGTCCAAAGTAGTTTATATTCGACGCCCGAAACAGACCATCGGTGAAGAACAAATATAAATATCATCGAATAAGTTGCTGCGCGAAAAAGAGGTTCACTAGCTGTTTTTCTCATCTCTTTATAATTCTTCAGCGCTTACCAAAGGCGTTGTGATATACTGCCCCTTTACGAGATGAACGAAAGATCTAGAACCAAATTAACTACGTCAGGGATAAATGTTAGATTGGAATCAGCAGGGGAACATATGATGAGGGGCGTGAAATTTTTCTCAACAAAACCTGACAGCTTCCTTTCCCAAATCGCAGCCTGTTTAACTGTTTCGTACTATGTTGGAATTCCTGAACTTACAAATTGTAACTACGAAAACGACATCAGCTGAGAATAGTGAAGAAATGCACTCATATATAACGACCCCACTATGATCTTAATTTGTCCAAGTCCTTTGCCCTTTAATTTCCGTAAAGGATACTTCAAACCGGATTGTTTTGCACACCCTGTCAACATTAACTTCAGGCCTGTCTTCGACCAAAACAATAACGGTTAGATCAACACTGTGTCAAAAAAAAATGTTAAGTCTGCTTGTTACTTACGCCGTGACGACTGCTAGAATCAGCCCGCTTAATAGTCTGTGGTTTTCCACAAGAGGATGATCCTTTGACGACAATGAATCTCGTGTACAATTTCGGTTCGACGACATGAAAATCAAGAGATCGCTTTGTAATGTTCACACGTGCCTGCCACACAATTATTCCTATAATGGCACGCGACTTGCCAGCCGTTTGCCAAATACCGGAAAGTTCTGTCAGTGCAAAAGATTGTACGTCAGTCAAAGTTCGCGATGAACTTGTATTTCTCGATGATGGAAACACTGTTTAACTTTTAGGTTTCATTCCTTATAAGGCATTACACAGTTGTTCAGAACTAAAGTGGCAATACGTAACTCTCAAAAAGATGTTGACCAATTTTCTGACCTTTTGCAAAGTTTTACACTTCACTTGAGAAAGACTAGTCTTCACTGGTCGCGGAATAATGTAAGCGGTACACGTTTCCACCAACAAGCCGTTAATGCGACTGAAACTGACATGGCCAGTTTTATCAAACATAAAAATTTTGACCGAGTACAGCATCAGTCTTTTAATCTATGTTTCCCAGCGTCAAGATGTCGCATTAGCAGTGATAACATTTCTTCGTATTATCTTGTGTTGTTTCAGATTTGAAACACTTGTTTCCCGAAATAACCTAAAATTAATGCCTTGAAGCGAAAGTGATACATTGTGGCAGTTCATAAGAAATATCAGATGTAACATAGGAGTGAGTACTGCTTCCTGTGAAACGAAAAAATAATACAGGTTCTAATGGTATCATTCGGGAACGTCCATAATCGTTTTATTTGGGACTGACGGCGAAATAAAGTTAATCTGTAAAAAATCCCGTTGATTGAAAATGGGAGATGGCACTAAATTTGCACGAATTTTATTGTAATAAGCAAAACCCTTAAGAAATGTAGCCTATCTAGATTTATTTGCTAGACGATACATCTCGCTCTTCGTACACCTTATAAGCGAACCAACTCAATCGTGGTCCTTACTCAATAGAACTTGCGTCAGGGAATGTTATAAACCCGGCTGTTCATTTGACAGGATACAAAAGAGCTCTTGTTATCAACTGAAATCCTCAGACACATTATTTATCAATTTCCAGCCTCTTTTCAATAGCTCCTTTGTTCCCGTGTAATCAACTCCAAATACGCGATCTATTACAAAACAGTTTCGTTGTTTTCAACAAAATCAGGTGCAAAACTCGAGCCTGATTTTCCCAGTAAGCACAAGGGCAATGACAACACTCGCGTGAGAAATAACTTATTTTGAGCAAGATAACAGACCTTTGAAATTAGCCAAGACGGTAAGCAGACCTACCTATTCAATGTATACCTCCAGTGCCTTAAATACCGTAACTGCGATGATCTAAAACTAGGAGAGAAATCTAAGCAGAAGCGTTTTTTGATTTATTTGCGGACAAAGTTAAAATGAACGACCAAGCTATTTCCCAACGAAACCGTCCATTTCACCGCAACCAAGTTACAGATTGGCCCCATTTTCATGTATTAGTCTGTCAACCTATCAACAAATCACTTTAAAAGAGAATTGCTTTCATTTATATTATGATGTTAACATGAAAATAGTCGCATGTGTATGCATTGCCAACTCATAGGTTTCTGTTCTTGATCTTCAGGGAGCTCTACGTCGATGAGTTACATGTCAACAACGTCGTCATCTTCAAACACGAATTCTGGAGATGCTCAAGGTTGGTCTGGTTATTAGGGAGTGGAAAAATATTGTATATCTTGCTTATCCTACACTGCCTTTGAAATCTATTACAGCTCAGTTTGTATCTTAACGCAAACAGCTAATCTTAATGTAGACAGCTAAAATGGAGAAACGGCGTTCACGGAGAAATAAAGTCAATGAAAATTTACTGCCTCGGTTCAGTTCTCCAGATAATACAAAATTTGCTCATTTCACGATGTCGTTTCAGTCGTAGACGGAATAATCAACAGAGTGTAGCGCCCAGAATTGTACAACGCACGAGAAGGTGCATTCGAGAGATAAGCTTTACGTTGCTTTACTTCAGTTTTGGGGCACTCCAATCCCAGTTACATTCCCACAGTCATTGAATCAATCATGCCGTTAGGAAATTAGATAAGAGAGTAGCTGTCGTGGAAAAAAAGAATTCCCGCTTCTGACAAACTGGTTGAAATTTAGAAAGGAGTTTCAAACTATAACAATCGAAGTTGTATTGCCAAGCCTACCTCCCGTTTTCGTAAGTCACTCATAGGGAACTTAAGCAAACCGCGACGAGGACGGCAACGAGAACGCCACCAAACAAAAGGCTTAATGAGCAAAACAATGGCTGTGCACGTGCCTCATAAATCTTTGTACATTTCTTTGCCGTCCTCTGCAAATCAAGAACGTGAAATGACTAAGGTTTGCGTAGTCTGAGGAACGCGAACGACGACGGCTAATTTTTCGTGTTTCCATTTAGAAGTGAACGCTGTCATTGCATATTTAGCCTGAGGACGTTTTTAGAGCCATCGGCGTACTAAACTAGATAGTTGCGAATTTAGATCTAGATAGTTGCGAATTTCGCTGGTAAAATATAATTTAATTTTTGACATGGCGTCGTCTTCGGCGTTGCCCTGGTCGTTGCTAATGCTCCTATTGCTCTGGTTGTTCGTCGACTCTGTCTTTGGTTTTGTCTCATTTCTTTTACGTTACGTTTTCGGTGCTGACAGACTTAGTTAAAGGGGATGTAACCATACAGTGACAGTGGACGAGGGGCAAATTCCTAGTTATTAGTTAGCTCTTATTAACCGAGCTGGAGGTCTGTATGGGAGAATCTTGACCGAGGTCGTGAGTACAGACCGAACGCAGTGAGGTCTGTACACACGACCGAGGTCAAGATTCTCCCATACAGATCGACTTAGCTCGATTAATAAGATGTTTATTATATGGCAAAGAAGAAAACTCTAATCCGTAACTGGTTTGCTGAGATTTCGCTTGCGAACGGCGATGAGCTTAACTTAAACCTGCCGAAATTTGCTCGTCCTCTTTACTTTTTTTTTTGTCCTCAGGCTTTTTGGCACTTCCATAAATGATTGAGAATTAAATAAAAGAAAATGATGAACATTTTTGTATTTTAGTTTGCTACTTTTTCAACGCAAAATGAAACCGGTCTAGATGTCGGTCTAGATGGGAAAATCTAGACCGCGGTCAATATCGGTTTCAGCCAATCAAATTCGTGAATTCGGTAGTTCCCAGTCCTTGTGAGACTCCGCCATATAATAAATGTGTATTATTTTATGTTTTCGCAACTGTTACTCTGCACGGTAGGCGACGTTTTCTTTCATCGTCGTGATTCCGTCCTTCACACAGTTGATTTTCACCTGATTCAACTTTCTTCGTGTGCAGCTTCTCCCAGATTTGTGGACTCCATCAGAATGCAACAAACGTTCATTGCGTGGCCAGCACGTCACACTGTTAGACTAAAGTGCAAAGCCAATGGCTCAAGTCCTTTGAGATTCCAGTGGTTAAAAGACGGAGATCCTTCCATACACAGGCGATTACAGCCGAGGCTTAAGACAAACATGTGGTACCTAAAACTTAAAGATTTGGTACCCCTGGACTCGGGCAAATACACGTGTGTAGTTTCCAACGCCTATGGCTCAATCAATCATACTTATACACTACGAGTTGTAGGTAAGTAATCGGAGAATAAAGAAAGAGAAATGCTATCAGATCTAGGATAGTAAAGTAGTACAAAGTGCACTGATGCATCGGTTTCATATCCTGGTGGTAAGTCAAGAGTCTTGATATCATCGAAACATTTGTGGAAAAGAACTGGATAAATGAGATTGCCAAGTTAGGCACTGGGTTGAAAAATAATTAGAACTGATAAATATAAACTGTAGAACTGACATAATCGGACGTTCTATACCAGAACAGTAATGTTCACTACCTCTTTGAAAACATCTCTGCATGCTTCTTGCTGGTTTAGCTACAGTCGTCATTTTATCGAATTCCACTATATTCGTGGACGCTACATCTGAGCCGAAGGTTCTGCCATTAGAACCGTTTGGTAGCTTAAATACGTTGGAATAAAATCTGAGTTACTCAGTTTTTTAGTCCAAAAAATTCACTATTTTGGGTAAGCCCGTGGGGTAGTGGGGTGTCATCGTTCATTCACTCAAGGCAACGATAGGATCCCGGGAAACGATTTTCAATGATCGTAAAGTTTCAAAACCTCATTCTTGATTGGTAGTTGATTGCTTCTTGACCAACTCATTTTTTTGGTTCAACAGAGCGTTCACCTTTCCAATCTAGTTAATATAAACTGTCTACAATCGTTCTACGTTTCTCTCTTACACAGAAAAATCTCGAAGTAAGCCCATTTTGAAGTGCGATTCCCCAAGAAACACCAGCGTCCAGCTTGGACAAAACGCTTCGATGACTTGCATCGTCCTTGTCAGTGGAACACTTCCAGATTTTAGATGGGTAAAGTGGGATGATGTCCCCAGCACGTACCCCAATTCACTTGACTTTGAAAGAGGTTCGTACACCCTTGTTGATCCTGTGCAATATGAAACGGTTCACGTTGCAGGAAAGTACGGCGTTAAAGTGAACATCAGAAACGCCACACCCAAAGATTTTGGACTGTATACGTGTTACGTTAGTAACCATCTTGGTTCCGACTACAGGAGTGCATTTTTAAGCGAGAAAACGGACAGGTGGAAAGGGTCAGAAGGTAAGAACTACATCCAGTTCGTTAAACTTTGGGCGTTTTGTGAGAACGATAGAATCGTTCGACTACTTAAATCAGTAGTTAACGAAAAAAACGTGTTTTACTCTTTATTCATCTGAACGAAGTTGTCTTAATTCAGTTCATCTCAGTGAGCTTGTCTGTTTTTTTGGAATCATGATACGACATTGCATTCCAACCCAACGTATGCAATAACATCACCGTTAATCGAAAGTGACAGAAGTCATTGAGGTATTGTAAATATCTTAGCCCCCCTATATCCCTTTTAATTAACTCCTTTTGCCGGCCATAGGCAGCTTAATTTAAAAGGAAATTAGATTCGACGCTTCCTGTTCTTTTAAATAGTTTCTTTCTGGGTAGTCTTAATCGTGTTTAAGGTAACAGAATACGTGTCGGAAAAACAACGCAAACAATATAAAAAGCATGTCTAGTTCTAAGTTTTGGATAAAAATCGCCTGCCATTACTAAATAGGAATTGATAGGGTCTTTTAGAGCATCCGCATATTTTTGCCTGTTTAGCAATTTGATGACGTTGAAAGACCAAATATATCGACGTGTAATGCATGGTCTTATCGTATTCGAATGAGCAAAATGGCCGCCTGATCATCGTTCTCAACTTAAATAAAAAAAGAGCTGTTCACAATTAGTAATTTTCCTTTGTTTCCTTGACCCTCTATGTAGAAAGATATCTTGATCACATAACAAAAGTGCTAGTTTGGTCTAAACGAAATGGTTCTTTTTTTTTCGGCGTTTGTGTGTTTACTGGGCCAAAGAAAACATAGTTCACCTTGTTCAAATAAATTTCTCATGCTCCTTCTTTCACAACCAAAAGACCTTTTTGTTTTACAACTGTATCATTCTCATTTATAAATTTTCTTGCCCAGTCTGGATAAATTCAGTGAACGTAACTAGCTCCTAATGTTTGTTGAAACTCTTCAGACGTTTTGTTTTATCGCAGTTTGTCGTTGTATGAATATTAGCTGTTTCCGTTTCAGCAACAAATTTTTGAAACCATTCCGCCTCATTTCGTTCAGTTTCACTTTCGCAAACTGCTTATAAAACAAAATAAATTCCACAACAAATTTACGCAGAGTTTAGGACAATAAACATAAAAATGCGTAGCTAAAACATTTGTTTTGTTTTGCGATGTGCTTTTCAATCAGGTAGGCTTACACTACTCAGTTCATCGCAACTATTTAGCCCACAAACTTAAGTTTGTTTCTGACTTTCGATACTTTGTTTTGTCCTACATTTCAGTGCGCTTTATTTATTTCAGTTATTTTAATTGAATTTCTCATATGTGCATTTTTATATATGATTACGGACCTACCGATAACAAGTAGCATATGCATGTACATCATTGTCGTTTTTTTAAGGTTGCACAGCTCCTTCCGCTGGTCCCTTATACACGTAGGTAGAGAGACTAGCTGTGAGTAATGATCAATTCTAGAGAATTTTGTACGAGGTCGGGTGGCATCCCGAACCTCTGGATTTGATGCAGAAAAACATTTTTCATTGGAAAGCGGCTCTCTTCAAAAGATCTTACCAGTGCAACATTCCTTGAACAAAAGACAGTTATCCATTCCAGGGAAGACCCACACGTTTGCCTATACCTTTGTGAAATGCATACTACTGTTTTAATCCTTTTAATATAACTGATCGATAGAGTCGCTTTCAGACACGACAGCAAATCCTGAGAAAAACTACCTCGCGAAACATCACAACACAGAATCCTCGCTTTCTACAGGTAAGATGAACCTATACATGGATTTGGTTTCTCTTTCAGCTCTATTTGGCTGTATTTTTGGTCACTTCATAGTTTGATGCGATTAAAAGTTGCATCTTTATAGTTTGTCTTTGACGGCCATCTTAGCAACGCACGAATCTCCTTTCTCGTCCAAATATCCAAAACTATAGGTAGTTGACCCGGGTACAACCGAAGAAATGGCAAAGGCAACATCCCGCCATGATATCGCGGTCATCTCAATTCTGAGGTGACCACAGCGTATGATTTAGCATAGCTAGATCCCGGACTGGTGATGGGGGTACAAAGCGAAAATAAAGAACTTGGATAGGACAAAGCGACCAAATCGTCCACGATGTTCTGTTACATGGACTGCGGAAAAAGTAACAACATACGACGCAAGAATGCAAGTTTCAAAGTTAATGCCGCTTAGCAAACTGCACAATGGCAAACACACCGCCTCATCAGTTTTGGCAGAATTGCATTTTTTTTGTCGCCAAGAAGTATCATTGACTTTCCATATTTTCCGTTGAGTTTTGTTTTTATATAAAGATCTTTTTTCCACTCAGTGTGATCAGTTATCGGTGTGTACTCAATGACGCGCAGAAAAATGATTTATATTGGGTGGTTCTTATGACAACACAATATGACATAAGTGGTAAAAAAGTACGAACAACATTAATTTAAATCTTCACATTTTTTTCTTTTTTTAATTGTTTAATCGTCAGAAACCAACGTTACATTGGACAACCCATCGCCTAAACCTGTGTTATCTAGATCCCGAGAGGCCAAGATACCGCTCAGTGTGTTTATAGGTGTACTGAGCACCTGGGCTGTCATTACAACAATCGCCCTTCTCTGGTGCCATCTGTATCATAAGAGAATCACAGCGACAAAGCCAGGAATAGAGATCTCGTAAAGCACGAGGGACTACATCTTTCTGGCGATCACCGGCAATGTTGGACAAGAATGAGCATATGTGACACTGTTAAAACCTGACGTTTGGGCAAGTTATACCTGCCCGCACCTTACAGATGTTGTTGTAGATCGTGCCCATGGAAGGGTTGTTTTTGCACAAGTATAACTATCGTGTATTTAATCTCGAATTGTCTTAATTATATATCCGAAGTCGGTTCTACTTTGTTTTGCTGGTTATTAAAGCCGGTGTTAAAAGTGTATGTTCGACTTTAAATGACGTGAATTTGGGACAACATGCAAATGATAACATTTGTTTTCTTTTCGCCCTTTTACAACTAAACTACTGATAAATGAATGTGTATATATAGAAAAATCCCTCCCCTGATTCAGTTCCGCGCTGGCGGATAAAAACTAACCAAAATTTCAACGACGTAAAACGCAAATTTAAGGTGTACCTTCTACCACAGACCAGTTTGAAATCTTTGTTGGTGCGCAAAATTCAGTTTCATTTCATTTGCGGGAAATATAGCATGAGTTAAAGTGTCTTCTTGTTGCGAAAGTCAGTTCAGAAATAAATACAGTTCAGAAAAATGTCCAGGTGTGCACGTTAATAAGATACATACAGGTGTGTCCTCATTCGTAAACAAGTCATCAAAACACACATAATTTTCTCCGTGAAATATGGAGTAACCTAGCCTGTTACTAACAATTTGAGGTATTTATCAGAAAGAGCATGCATGGATCTCACTAGTGTGCAATCCTCGACATGAGTGCAACGGTCTCGGAGTGTTGTGAACTGAAAAATTTTTATTTCCCTAGTGGCCGAAAACTCCACTGCAATTGTATAGTTAGAGAAAAAAGACCCTATTAGTTTTCTAATATACGAAATCTTCATGAATCGATCTTATTTTTACAAAGTAACGTTTCAAATGCCGCGAGTAAAAATGAAAATTGAAAACAAATCATCTTGCACCACGGCCGGGTATCAAGGGTTCAATACAAATGCTGAAAGACCCATAATTGTGTATTGTTGTGTCGAAATTGTCTTTACTTGTGTTTGCCTCTCACGCAATATAGAAACTTGATGGCCGAGTGTTCACGTTGGTGTCCCCGGTGCAAAGTTCTCTTTCAAGTACGCAGCAGGAGTGCATAATGGTGATAGTATTAAAAACAAGTGTATTCAGGTTTTATGTATAAGTTTCATTAAGAATTTCCTTTTACTGAAACAGCTAGATTCTTTCAGGTCTTAATTTGCAAATGAAATAACTCTCTTGAAGATTAGAAAATGGCCACCGAGACGCTGTATCCTATGTTGACTATAGTCTGTTCCAGGCTTTTACCACGATATATGTAAGCATGTTTCAAAGAAAAGTGGCCATTCTTACTTTTGAGCCCGAGAAATATGTCTGTTTTAGCGCTGGGCACATTTTCTCGCGCGCGACATACTAATTCTCGGCTGAGAACAGGTCGTTCCTTCGTCAGTACTTTAAGGCCGACTTCGGGGCAAATGCTCTTTTCCTAACCATATTTCATTAAGTATCGTAACGCATTGGCGCGCAATGACTGCATAAGGACGTAGTATTTCTTGAATTAGTTATCACACTCAAAGTAAAAACTCTTGTGTTCTAATTTCGTGGGTAGGCTGGTCTTAATCGGATCGACAATAAAGGAGATGTCAGTGATGGACTTACAGGTCACCTAAAAAGTGTTTTCTTTTCCTTGACACTTACTAAGCTTGTAAATAACTGCCGTGGAACAATGGGCGGTCTACTTCATTCAGTAAATGTACCCAATCTAGCGGATAAAATATATAGCAAAGTTGGTCAATATAGGTATAAGTTATTTGCGTAACCCACTAAAAGTAAAGTTCACATGCTCTTAGATGATTCGCCCAGACATCCAGTCCCTAGCTATCTTGAACTACTGGAAATAAACGTTGGTTTCCCCTGGTGTCCGTTTTGAGGATGAGGAACGGATGTGCATTAGTGGAGGCACCCAACTGCACTTGCACAGACCAAAAGACACTGAAACGCTTCCTCATTAATACCCTAAGTATTATTAGGCCATTTTTTAACCATCGTGGAGTTAAGCGGAAAGATTAGTGGGCAATCGATGTCTTTGTGCAGGAGTATTTTGTACGTCATTGAGCTGTCGCGTTGTATCTGCGAGTCTTCCGGTCCGAGGGGCATATTATTATTACTGATAAAGCGTAAACCAGGAATCTCTGGATTATCACTCGTTCACTTACCAGAGGTTTTGCACTAAGGAAAGGTTTTAGCAAAGTTGAATGGAAGACGTTTCTTAGAAGGTGTGATTTGCGTGAAAGGAAATCGTTGCCTCCCCAGGCTGTTCTTGAGTACCACCAGGCTACAACCTTGTGCACCTAAGTATAGGAGACAAAAAAGTGATTCTCTGTTGAATGCTTTTGTAATATAACGGCCAAAGCTCGCATACTATTTAGACAAAGCAAATCTTCAGTTGGCAGTGGTCTCCATATTTTGGTTAAGGTCATTGCTCACATTTGCATCGCGCATCCTTACTGCGCATAATTTATGGCGTCATTAGCGCGCGCTCCTGCACGCGCATATTGAAAACATCACGGATTTGCCTTGATATTGAGCTCTGTCAGTTGAAAAATGGCTCTAGCTCACCAACGAGCCCAGGCACCCCAATTTTTTTTCCAGTCATTGTAATCAACTAATCATAAGCTTTGCGTGAGAAAAGACTGATCTAATTTCTATTGCTGAAAATTGAACAAATGAGAAAAATAGCAGATACACTGTAGTCTTTTCTATTTTGCAGTTTGGTAACCACGTCAAGAAATTTGGTTCAAATTTTTAATCAATGATTTAGCTTTCTGCCTGAATTAAGCTTAAATGTTTATTTCTGTCCGACACAATGTATTGACTGCAGTTTAATGCGTGTTCTTACGTGTCTGGGCTCACAAAGATTTTACAATTACTGGGAATACGTTCTTATAATAAGCATTAAATAATGCCAAAAAGGGACATTTTCAATGCCTCACTGCTCTTTAATTAATGAGCATGGGCACCTCCCTTTTTTATTTCAAAATTGAAGTTATCATATGACAAATATTCAGTGGACAAACTTTGAACAAAAATCTATTGTCACTTTTATTTCAGAGGAATTACCTTAAGTTGTCACAAATCCTATAACATCGCAAATAAGGCTATTAAAGCTAATGAACTTAACGATCCTTTCGAGAATTCTGCAAATAGACCAATAAGCATAAAGCCTGGCCTTTAAGTTTGACCCACGCTTGTGACCTTCTTTTGACTCTTGGGCAGCCTGCCAGACCCCCAGTACACAGACACGAGTCGAAGAGTCGCAAAGTTGACTCGAAGCACGATGGACCCCGGCATGAAACTGTTGGCGATGCTTCTACTCATAGGGTTCTTCTCTTCGATAGTGTATTCAGGCAAGTACCACTGAGAAACTTTAAGTAATAAACGTAGATGAAAGTTCCGCATGATTGTTTAAGCGATTCAAGTCATATAACGCTCAGAATTAAGTTACGATTGCGCAGCTCAGGCAAGAAAAACTAAATGAAAGCGAAGATTTAACCCAAAATGTGCTATGGTTGAGGTTATAGCTTCACTGTAAAGCAGAGTGTATAATGAAATATTTTCCTGTGGAAATTCCTTAATTGGGTTGATTAGATCTGGGTTTGGGTTTATTTCGTGCCCGGGGGGGGGGTACTCCCTTATATGGGCTACATAGGTATGTGCGGCCCCAAAGATTAGGATTTTTCAGTCGTTTTGGTCATAAATAGGGTATCGATTTTGGCCATTTTGGTCTTAAATAGGGTTTGGTTTTAGCACTCTAGTCTTGAATTGAGTATGTTTCTTAGAAGGAACTTATTTTTTCATCATTATCGATAGGACCGTCAACAAAATCCCATCATAAATTATGTTTAGGGCAACTGTGCCAGCTTCAAAGTTAATAAATAGGGTATCGAGTTTTTGGCCAGGTCATAAACAAAGTAGCAAAAATTGCAGATTTTGGTCATAAATAGGGTAAGGTTTTTGGGATGTGGGCCGCACACCCCTACCCAAATTTTCTGAGTACCCCCCCCCCTCCCTCAGGGGTTGCGTGATACTGCTCTAGCTTCCATAAATAAACTCATAATCAATGATAATGTTAATAATTGCGCTCAACCTGAGCTCATGGAAATCATTTTCACTTCCATGCTTTCGATGTCTTCCGTTTGAAAGACATCCAGCGATTTGAAAGCTTAACCATGTACATTTGAGGTGCCGGATATGTTGGGATGTTGAGTTGTGCAAACAATATTCCTGAATATTCATTATATGGCGTACAAAGGTCAGCACCTCACGAGAGGACAACTGAAATCTCTTCAGCAAGGCTGCTGGACTACACTACCCCTCTGTTCAAAGAATTCTAGACGCTGGGACCAAGGCGTCCCATCAATTCCAACTGGTTTGAAAAAAGTTATGATTTATGGTTGTACCTTCCCAAGTCCCTGTGTCGCCCTTGTCTTCGAGTCAGGTTTGACCCATGCCGGAGTTACCATGCCATTCGAAAATCCCTTACTCGTTCCCAGTCGATGCAGATGTGAGAAGACAACTGGGCACGAGTCAGCGAATTAAATGCCGCGAATGTAATCAGCACGCCAAAATCTTTTTTGTAAAGTTTTAAATAAACGGCACGTATTGGATGCAAAAGCGATCATGTTTAACAATGTCTTGGCTATCCTGGACATTGCAAAAAGACCGAGTGTATTAGGTAAATAAAGGTAACTAAAATCGGAGTAGCATGTGTGTGGACTCAGAAGAATGGAAAGATTTGCGGTTAAAATCAAACCTTCTTCCCCACCCACCTTTTTTTCACAGCTATCCAGATGCAAAGTAGACGTAAGTACGCTAACTCTTAACTTTTAGACACTCTCTCACTTCAAAAGGTGCTAACGTTATAGCTTCCACATGCGTTGAGCCGTGAATCATCCCTTTAAGATATTTTAAAAAACCGTTCTCCCAGGGCCAAACCTGAACTTTTACCCATTCCTCCCTTGTCAAAATTGCACAAGATACTGGACTTAGGCAGAATTTTTGCATAAGGTTTCTTCTTGAAAAATCTATATTTTAATGGAAACGGTAAAGAAAAAAATCCAAAATCAGATAAAACTTTCATTTTGTGCGAGCTCGATTTCCTATAACTTAGGTCAGGAATTGCCAGGCTACCAATATCTCAAGATATGGTGCATTGCAAACGGAATTTCCAAGAAAAATACAATTTTGCATGTTTGATTTCGAACGCACTTGATGGAAGGGCTTCAGAATTATAGTAAAATGTACCTTTAAGTTATCTTTTTAGACCATGAACGTTTTTTATCGTTTGCCATTTGATTGCACAGTGTAACAAAATCAGATAACATGTCGACATAAAACCACAGCAATTTCGGATTACTTCCGACGTTCTGGTGAAAATTACTACATTCGTTATGTTGCATTGAGAACTATAGCAATTCCCGATTGCTGAAAGGGAAAGTATAGATGTCTCTCTCTTCTCAGTTGCATTGAATTCTCCCATTTCTTCTCTTTCCACAAATTTATTACATTTGATTTTCGTAAAGTGATCATCACCGCAATACTAAATGACTTTTCAAGAGAAATAAGGTAATTACTTCCAAACTATTAACTACAGGTTTTTCCTTTGGCATTTCAATCAATTATAATTCAAAGTCAGCTTTTGTACCAACTACACGAATGGCACGTTCACAAGACTATGTCTATCACATCATAACATTGAGACAAAAATGTTGGTCATATTTATTCTGTTTATGTGTCCTTGTTTAGGAGCACCAACCTTTTCTCAACCAAGTATGTTAAAAAGAGCATTTAGAGCATGGCCAGTATCACACTCGATCAGATTGAAGTGTCAAGCGACTGGAGTGCCACCTCTCAAATACACATGGCTAAAGGACGGAATGAAAATGCCCAGCCGAAGGATGGACCCATATCTTAGCACGTCCATTTGTTACCTAAAACTGAAAAATCTAGTGCCCAACGACTCAGGGAAATACACTTGCATAGTGTCCAATCCATATGGCAGTATAAATCACACTTACACGCTTCAGGTTGTTGGTGAGTTTAGCACAAACGTAGACAATTATGCACATCTAGTTCAAAAAGACAATTCACAATGAAAAAGTGAGACGATTTTAGTTGTAAAGTAAAATATATAATTCAATTTGCCGAGTCTCCGCACCAGGCAACACTGGCAGTTTTGGTCTTGTTACAGCTGAAATATTCTTTTTTAAAAAAGATTTCCATCATCTTCTCGACAGCTAAACCACGATCACGGCCCATCTTACAAAAAAGCTCTCCAAAGAATACAACCGTACAGATTGGAGATAATGCAACAATGACATGCATTGTGCTTGTTAGTGGAACACTTCCAGATTTCAGATGGCTGAAATGGGACAAATCTGTCACATCAACAAAGAAAATTAGGGAAGACTTGGAGAACGGATCATACCGCATTATAGACCCACATTTTTACAAGATTATCCGAGTCAAGGACCATTACGGCGTTGAGTTGAGAATAGCTAATGTCAAAGAGGATGATTTGGGACTCTACACTTGCTATGTGAGCAATCATGTCGGCGAGGATTACAGTAGTGCTTTCCTTAGCAAAGATGGGAAACCCAGCGCCCCCGTTGAAGGTTTGTATGTACAAATATTGTTACTCAAATTAATCTGATACTGAAAATATCTCTGCAATATATCTCTGATATATATCCTACTATACAGTAAAAGTGAATATGATCACCAATTCGGTATGTATAATGTAGAATTTATTTAAAAGTACCTTGAGGTTTCTAGGCCATTAACCTCTTTGGGTTTGCATGTCATTGCACAGTGTAGAAATAAGAAACCAAAGCAATATCGGTTTTCTTCCGATGTTCAGATGAAAACGAGTATACTCTCCGTGATCCATTGCCAACTTTCGTAATTCCTGAGTGCTGAGGAAACTAGACGTCTAACGCTTCTCATATGAACATCTGTACAATCAATCAAAACTTTCTCATATTTCTTCTTTTCCCACAAGATTATTACATTTCATTTTCAAAACAGGCAATATCACATGAAGAGTGGTCATAACCCGCATTAATCAATGACTTGTCCTTAATAAATAAAGTAAATACTTGCAAACTATTAACCACGGGTTTTCCTTTGGCATTCCAATGAATTTGAATTATAACGAAAATTAAACTTTTGCGCCACCTGTGCAACTGGTCATGTCTACAAGATTGTAGAAGTAGAGTCAAGCTACACATCATACTTATTGGTCTTAATTATTTTGTTTCTGTGTCCTTTGTTTAGGAGCACCAACCTTTTCTGATCCAAATCTGTTAAAAAGAGCATTGAGAGCATGGCCAGCATCACATTCGATCAGATTGAGGTGTCAAGCGACTGGAGCGCCACCTCTCAAATACACATGGTTAAAGGACGGAATGAAAATGCCCAGCCGAAGGATGGACCCATATCTTAACACGTCCATTTGGTACCTAAAACTGAAAAATCTAGTGCCCAACGACTCAGGAAAATACATTTGCATAGTGTCCAATCCATATGGCAGTATAAATCACACTTACACGCTTCAGGTTGTTGGTGAGTTTAGCACAAACGTAGACAATTATGCACATCTAGCTCAAAAAAACAATTCACAATGAAAAAGTGAGACGATTTTAGTTGTAAAGTAAAATATATAATTCAATTTGCCGAGTCTCCGCACCAGGCAACACTGGCAGTTTTGGTCTTGTTACAGCTGAAATATTCTTTTTTAAAAAAGATTTCCATCATCTTCTCGACAGCTAAACCACGATCACGGCCCATCTTACAAAAAAGCTCCGATGTTCAGTTGAAAACGAGTATACTCTCCGTGATCCATTGCCAACTTTCGTAATTCCTGAGTGCTGAGGAAACTAGACGTCTAACGCTTCTCATATGAACATCTGTACAATCAATCAAAGCTTTCTCATATTTCTTCTTTTCTCACAAGGTTATTACATTTCATTTTCAAAACAGGCAATATCACATGAAGAGTGGTCATAACCCGCATTACTCAATGACTTGTCCTTAATAAATAAAGTGATCACTTGCAAACTATTAACCACGGGTTTTCCTTTAACATTCCAATGAATTCGAATTATAACGAAAATTAACCTTTTGCGCCACCTGTGCAACTGGCCACGTCTACAACATTTTAGTATAAACCTACCAGCGTTCTATCACGAATACTGCCCTCTGATTGGCTACGCTACTCACTATCCATTCTGTGATAGACAGTGAGTAGAGTAGCAGTGTGCGCTTGTTAACAAACTGACGGCCGCTTGTTGACATTTTCGATGTGTCTCTGAAGAGGATTGAGATGAAGTTTTAAACGACTAGTAGATTTATACTAAAACATTTAGATTATTCGCTCTCGATTTCTATGCGTGATAGAAATCTCGAGCTCAAGATCGAATTGCTTGGTAGAAGTAGAGTCAAACTTCACATCATACTTATTGGTCGTAATTATTTTGTTTATGTGTCCTTGTTTCAGGAGCACCAACCTTTTCTGATCCAAATATGCTAAAAAGAGCATTTAGAGCATGGCCAGCATCACATTCGACCAGATTGAAGTGTCAAGCGACTGGAGCGCCACCTCTCAAATACACATGGCTAAAGGACGGAAAGAAAATGCCCAGCCGAAGGATGGACCCATATCTTAGCACGTCCATTTGGTACCTAAAACTGAAAAATCTAGCGCCCGACGACTCAGGGAAATACATTTGCATAGTGTCCAATCCATATGGCAGTATAAATCACACTTACACGCTTCAGGTTGTTGGTGAGTTTAGCACAAACGTAGACAATTATGCACATCTAGCTCAAAAAGACAATTCACAATGAAAAAGTGAGACGATTTTAGTTGTAAAGTAAAATATATAATTCAATTTGCCGAGTCTCCGCACCAGGCAACACTGGCAGTTTTGGTCTTGTTACAGCTGAAATATTCTTTTTTAAAAAAGATTTCCATCATCTTCTCGACAGCTAAACCACGATCACGGCCCATCTTACAAAAAAGCTCTCCAAAGAATACAACCGTACAGATTGGAGATAATGCAACAATGACATGCATTGTGCTTGTTAGTGGAACACTTCCAGATTTCAGATGGCTGAAATGGGACAAATCTGTCACATCAACAAAGAAAATTAGGGAAGACTTGGAGAACGGATCATACCGCATTATAGACCCACATTTTTACAAGATTATCCGAGTCAAGGACCATTACGGCGTTGAGTTGAGAATAGCTAATGTCAAAGAGGATGATTTGGGACTCTACACTTGCTATGTGAGCAATCATGTCGGCGAGGATTACAGTAGTGCTTTCCTTAGCAAAGATGGGAAACCCAGCGCCCCCGTTGAAGGTTTGTATGTACAAATATTGTTACTCAAATTAATCTGATACTGAAAATATCTCTGCAATATATCTCTGATATATATCCTACTATACAGTAAAAGTGAGTATGATCACCAATTCGGTATGTATAATGTAGAATTATATTTAAAAGTACCTTGAGGTTTCTAGGCCATTAACCCCTTTGGTTTTGCATGTCATTGCACAGTGTAGAAATAAGAAACCAAAGCAATATCGGTTTTCTTCCGATGTTCAGTTGTAAACGAGTATACTCTCCGTGATCCATTTCCAACTTTCGTAATTCCTGAGTGCTGAGGAAACTAGACGTCTAACGCTTCTCATATGAACATCTGTACAATCAGTCAAAACTTTCTCATATTTCTTCTTTTCCCACAAGATTATTACATTTCATTTTCAAAACAGGCAATATCACATGAAGAGTGGTCATAACCCGCATTAATCAATGACTTGTCCTTAATAAATAAAGTAAATACTTGCAAACTATTAACCACGGGTTTTCCTTTGGCATTCCAATGAATTTGAATTATAACGAAAATTAAGCTTTTGCGCCACCTGTGCAACTGGCCATGTCTACAAGATTGTAGAAGTAGAGTCAAGCTACACATCATACTTATTGGTCTTAATTATTTTGTTTCTGTGTCCTTTGTTTAGGAGCACCAACCTTTTCTGATCCAAATATGTTAAAAAGAGCATTTAGAGCATGGCCAGCATCACATTCGATCAGATTGAGGTGTCAAGCGACTGGAGTGCAACCTCTCAAATACACATGGTTAAAGGACGGAATGAAAATGCCCAGCCGAAAGATGGACCCATATCTTAGCACGTCCATTTGGTACCTAAAACTGAAAAATCTAGTGCCCAACGACTCAGGGAAATACACTTGCATAGTGTCCAATCCATATGGCAGTATAAATCACACTTACACGCTTCAGGTTGTTGGTGAGTTTAGCACAAACGTAGACAATTATGCACATCTAGTTCAAAAAGACAATTCACAATGAAAAAGTGAGACGATTTTAGTTGTAAAGTAAAATATATAATTCAATTTGCCGAGTCTCCGCACCAGGCAACACTGGCAGTTTTGGTCTTGTTACAGCTGAAATATTCTTTTTTAAAAAAGATTTCCATCATCTTCTCGACAGCTAAACCACGATCACGGCCCATCTTACAAAAAAGCTCTCCAAAGAATACAACCGTACAGATTGGAGATAATGCAACAATGACATGCATTGTGCTTGTTAGTGGAACACTTCCAGATTTCAGATGGCTGAAATGGGACAAATCTGTCACATCAACAAAGAAAATTATTGACGACTTGGAGAACGGATCATACCGCATTATAGACCCACATTCTTACAAGATTATCCGAGTCAAGGGCCATTTAGGTTGCCAATTGACAATAACTAATGTCAAAGAGGAAGATTTGGGACTCTACACTTGCTATGTGAGCAATCATGTCGGCAAGGATTACAGCAGTGCTTTCCTTAGCAAAGATGGGAAACCCAGGGCTCCCGTTAAAGGTCAGTAGTTATAACGATTACGCAAATATCTCTGATATAGCAAAAAATATATCTGCAATATCCCCAGCTATAAGGTAAAGACGGTAAAGAGCGTAGACCACTTATGCTGTATAATCGAGAAATGTTGCGCTCCTCGTCCGTAATCTACATATACCTGTCTCCAACAAGCTAGAAAATGATGGCAAATGTTCGAATTAGCTTCAAAACACTGTGCTGTCAATGCTGTAGTATCAGGCAAAGAACGGGGAAAGTGAGAGGGCAATCACATCACGCGTAGCATCGATTTTTGACCAATCAGTCATATATTGTTTCAGATTTATTCTCAATTTAAGGGGAACATTTAAAATATATTTACAGTGAGAGTACCACTGAAGAATTGTAAAGATATCTGAGGACAGCACTGGAGGACCGGCTTTAACTGAAGGTGAGCTGTCTGTCTGTCTGTCTGTCTGTCTGTCTGTGTGTCTGTCTGTCAGTCTGTTTTTCCTTCAATTTCAATTATCTCTGTTTTTCTTTTCTGGCCACAAGGGCACAAAAACTGACGCCATCAACAGAAAGAAATCACTTTAACATAATGCAAACACGTTTCGCCTAATTCGCTGTGAATTAAATGAATACAGGAATGAAAAATTTTATACTGTGTTGAAATTGTAACTTTCAATGTATTTCTCTCCTGAAAGGGAGGCTTCTATGATGTCTTCTTAATCAGTGTTGGGTTTCGCAAAATTGCTTGATGCAATGTGAACATGACGACAAGCAAGAACACCTTTATCGTTATCCACAAAACTTTAGAAACAACTTCATTTCCAATGCACATTTTCAAGAATCTCTCTCTCGCGACACAATTTCCGATAGAGGAGATGAGATACCTTTCGCAAGTTTACCCAATCAGTTTTATTCAGATGGGAATTTTCACATTTACGAACTAATGAGACGTTTACGATATATTAAATGGAACTATCGCGCACTTCTGATAAAGACATTAACTAAGTGAATTCTACGAAAACTCTTGATACTAAAATTTTCTATTCTTTATTTTGACATTTTCTTTCAATTTGATGTTCTTTCGTCGATTCATGTAACTAAAGGCTATTAGTATTTGCTATAGCGTACGTGCTCGCCGCGGTCTCTTTGTTGTGAGTTCATCTACCACTAAATTCTAGCCGGAACGGAGGATAGGGAAGTGCATTTATTGAGCTGTCGTTTCGTCCGCCCCTTCCTCCCGCAAACGTTAATAACTTCTTAGCACGCATCACTGTCAGCTAGTATTTTAGCAGATAAACAGGTTGTATTCCAGTTGTCTTTTCATTATATTGAAGTTGTCCTTAGAAACAAAAACCCAAATTTAAAGTTCTACCCGTCGCGTGGGATGAGAGCACCGAGAGATCAGAAATGCAAAACAGCTACCATTAATTACTCGGTAAAATATGTATTTCAATTTATCTGCACTTCGGAAACCCCCTCGTCGTATTTTCACTTGTGAAATATCGATCTGAAAGCTTGACCTTCAAGTCCTTAAACACTCACTCTTCAGCAATATCCTTATTTCGGCGGAAATTAATGAAAAGCTTACGATATAAATGCGTGCCGAAATTGTAAAAGATTCACAACCGGCCATGAGCAATTACATTATTGATATCCAAAACAGCCACTGACGAATTAATACAAATAAATGACAACAAAGTGGAAATTTCCATTGCTTTTGATGAGGATGACAAATGAAAAGAAGGCAGTTCATTCGTATAACACCTGCCTTTTGCCCTCAGGTAACGATAATGCCATTGTATGCCTGTCAAGCCACCGTTTAGCGAATCAATTCTTGTCAGCGAAACCCTCTATCGTCTTGACAATCTACCTGTCCACGTTTTAACCTGGAAAAAAGGCGATATTTGCGTTAATAAAATTAGAGGTTACACCGAGCGATGAAGATCCGCGACGATTGCGTTGGGGTGTCGGCAGAACACTGTGGACAATGTTAAATGCGTTTTAGGAGCTTGGAAGGGAACTACAGTTAAAACACTTGCAGGTATGAAACAAAACATAACTTAGTATGGTCAGAACGTCTCACCTCATTCTGTGAGAGAGGGGTTTAGAGAACTCGATAAATTCTATTTCTCCATCACTTTACAGTTTTTCCATACATATTTCGAAATCATTTATTTACATTTTCCTCATCTACGCCACTCGTGATTGTTTCACCCTGTTCCTATTCGATATGAATACTAAAATGAGTTGGAAAATAATACTAAATCCTACGAGTGACTACATTCTGTTGTTCAAAACTAATGTGTTTTGACTGAAGGTGGTCAATATTGATTATCTTCAGGACTATGGAAAAAGCTGTTTTGGGTGCCCTTAATTTAGATTTCACTGTCTTGTAATTAATACGAGGTTGACTAAACATTTTCTTCTACCACGGCTAACTTGTATGAGATCGAATCATTAAGGAACAAATCGTTCTCTTACAGAATTGCCATTGAGGAATAAAACACAACAAAACATCGTGGATAACTCAGTGCAATTTTCTTTACAAAAAATAACAAAAAGAGGCAACTGAACCCACTATTTTCTGAACTGAAGTCTAACTTGTTTCGAATCGATATTGTCGCCATAATAGAGAGCTTGACAGCTAAAAGCCGCCGATTTCTCAGAGATGGGAAGTTAAAGTGGTTTCATAGGGTAATCATTTATCGCTAGTGTTATATCTTGAACGCTGTTTTTGCATTCGTTTTTACACCCAGTCCTCTCAAACTTAATAAATGTGCTAAGCAATGATGAAATAGTGTTGTACAATCATCTCTGAAATCAGAGTGTTTTACAATCAAATCTTGGCTACTAGTGTTGAATTATAATTGCCCAAACAAACGCGTTTCCTACCGTTCATATGGCTTTATTTGTGATTTTCTTGAATTTCCTTCGCTGAAATCTTCCACAATTTTCACAGTACATCCGGAACCCGGCGGGATACGAATTTTAAACACGAAAAAAGTAGGGTTTGTACGGGCACTTTTTTTTTTTATTTTTGCAAAGTTAAGCCTTTTGCCGCTGAGGAAAAAAAACTGGTCGAATATATTTCCCTCAAAGAAGAGTTCCAGCTAAAGGAGAATGTTTGCCAACAGTTTGCCAAATTTTACGGAATTTCACCAAAGAAAACGCGAGGAAACTCATTGTCAGTATTGCTTGTCGTGCTCATGTTAACGTCATAAAATATCGAAAAACACTGAAGTTTTCCTTTGAGTGCGCGCAGATTACTAAAGGTTTCGTCCTCAGCGCGCGAGCGATCGTAAAACTATAGGGAGCCTTTAGTTTTCCGCAAAGACAGAGTGGTAAAAGGTTAAGTCTGCATACGAGCCAAGTGGCCCATCAGGCCGGAGCTTATCCCGGTTTCTGTAGCATGAAGCGATTAGGAGTATTTGAGTATTGGATGGGATGCTAGTCCATCGCAGGGTTACCCCCAGCATTAAGTTCGCCGGTACCCATTTATACACCTGGGTGGAGAGAGAGGCACTGTGAGAGTAAAGTGTCTTGCCCAAGAACACAACACAATGTCCCCGACCAAGGCTCGAACCCGGACCGCTCGATCTAGAGACGAGCGCACTAACCATGAGGCCACCGTGCGTCCCACAAAGACAGAGTGCGTCATATTACAATTGATCCGGAGACATTCAGAAGCAGCTTTTGAAATCAGTTTAAAACTTCAATTCGATCAAGACACAAAGAGCACCACAGACCTAAATGTAACTGACTTAATATATCTTTTATAACTTATAATTTTTAGTCTGAAACAGTTGGCACCTGTAATACAATGCATTCGTGATATGAAGCAAGTCAGGTCTCTTTTAATTTTCTCCAAATCATTTAAATTTAATTTTTAATGAACGGTTTACCGATTTGCAGTATTATTCCATGTTAAGATAAACGTATCCGTTCGTCGGAACTAGAGATTCATTCTGGACATGACAGAATAAGAAGAAATCTCATTAGTTTGAGTCAAGGATATATTATCAGTTTATCAAAGTTCTTTCTATCTTTATTAAAGTTCTTTCTATCTTATTTAGTGAAAAAAGATATAAATGAGGACGATAAAGATACAAAGTTTACATTCAATCAATATTTCATCTGACCTTGCCATATTTAAAGCAGTTTATATCACATAGCTATCATAATCGTTGCGGTTGGATAAAAAAAAGTGACAGAGTTTGATAACAGATATTTTTGCTTGGAGGCAAACGATTTTCTATGTAAAGTGGAACCTTGATTTAACGAACCTCTATTAAACGAAGTCTTGGGCATAACGGACAACATTTTCCGCCCCAGTAATAACAAAATACATGGAAAAGAACCCCCCATATAACGAAACCTCGTTACTGTATAGCGAACATATTTTGCAGTCCCTTAGCCCTTCGTTAAATCGATGTTCCACTGTAAAATGGTCTAACGTACCGGCTGCCCACATTTCTGCGAGCCTTTCAGTAAGTCTTGAAAAATAGAGCTTAAGAGTCAGAAGTAACCTGAAGTAAACCACCATTTTAAACTGAAGGAAAGAGAAGAAAGCGGGAAATTGCACAACTCCTCTTGTTAAAGAAAGTGTGTAGACAATACAGTGCCGAGAAGTGAGCGACAAGACTCGAAGCACCTAACCCTTTTAGCTCCTAGCCTGCAGTGTCAAAAGGCCATTTCCGAGCCCTCGTGCAAAAATTGTCATATGAAAATGCATGAGTTTGATTGGCATGAAAATGATCCTGTAGGGGTTGCTCTCAAATTAATTAAGCTCGGAGAATTCTGGTTGTACATCAACATGGGTAAGTGTAATCCTCCCCCACCCCCCCCCCCCCTCTCACTTCCGACCCCCTTCCTGACTGAAGGTTCCGATGACAAACCTAGCGGAGGCACTCGACAACATTCCAAGGCCGCCATGGCGCAGTTAGGACAAGGCTTTTTGTTACTTAGCAACACAGTACGCAAGTTTGTTTCCAGATCTCTTGTGATCGAGAGACCTGGGAATAAGGGTTGGGGACGACAATGTGCCATCAGCTGTTCGTCATCTTCCTGATTGCACTTGATGACAATGTTTTGATAGGTGATAAAACTGGTCCACGTACATCGTGCTGGGAGATTAAAGGGTGAAAAACGGTAATCTAAACTCTTGGTTTAAAGATGTCATGATATTTTCTTCGAAACTAAGGAAATGTCATGAAAAAGGTTAAACTTAAGTAGAAAACCTAGGTGCTAACAAACCACAGAAGAGCACAGGCGGTTGGCAAGGATCGAAACCGAATGTGAGCGGCCAATTTTTTAAGATTACCTCGCCGGAAAACAGAACTTAGGAAGCCGATTAGCAGCTTACTGAGTCAATTAAACGGATTACGAAAATTCGCGAACCTAAAAGACTGGTTGGTGGAAACAGTTATAAAAACATCCAGTTCCACGCTCGAGTTTCTCTTTGACATTCAGTTGGTCAGAGTTAGTGCGATGGCTGATTGGAACAGTCTAGCATGTCAGAAACATTTCTTCTCAAAACATTACATTTTGGTTTGGAAACCGTCCAGCTTAGGCGGCGGAACGCAGTGCTAATAAAAGTCCGCCACGTTGACAGTCCTAATAAGGATTTTGAAAAATCTTTGAAACCTCATTCTTTTTGGTTAACGCCCTCAATCAGTTTTGAACCAATGATTTTATCCACCAAGGAAGGCTTTACATAGTTATCCTACTGTAAAGCTCCCGCTCTGAGATAAAGACAAATGAGGCACTTTTCCAGCTAACTTTAAGATAGTAAGTGCTACATTAAGCTAAGTTGTACTTCCAAATTATTACATAATGAATGTTTTTGTCCGAACGTTTGGTTTGGTATGGCGCCAGGGGTACAACCACGCCACATCGGACTTTGCGAGGGAAAGGGACTGCAACAGTTTGTTACGACTGAGTATGAAACCACATTTGCGAGCGGACTTCTAGTCGCATGCAGCACACGATTTCGCTTACTTCTTCAACGATCGCGTGCAAGATAAGAGTCTTATGCGTTGAGACCTGACCTGGTTGAAATCCGTACTCGACATTTGCATTCATGCAGCACGAACCTTTTTCACAGCGCATAACCACACTTTCATTAACCGGACTATCTGTTACGTATGTTCAACCTTCGTTGTAGCTTTTCGCTACAAATATTACTCGTCCAAGCGTAGACCAATCACTGTAATCAAACTTTAAGAGCCAAAGGAAGTAGTTGAGTATCAATACTCTCGTGTTGACGGTCAGAAGATTGACAGTTAACATTCGTACCTATTCATTTTGCACATATTTACTCACATGCCTTCTTTGTGACAAAAAAGGATAAAACAACATTCTTACTAACATTCCGTTCTAACATATTCCTTATGCGTGCGTAATTAACCACCTGCAAAAAGCATTTTACAGCGTGATCGGGAAATTAAGGCTTGATTTTACTAATTACTTTCTTTTCTTTGAAACACCAGCTTCAAAAACTCCTCCCACAAATACATTAACACTTCTCTTTTTGATACACCCTTGTGTTCTCTGAGATTAGCATGAAATAAGTGCACTGAATTAGAAACGACTCAGAATTTTTGCACATATAAAGTATCTTTTACATAATGTACTATGAACTTCGAGCGGTTAAGTTGAAAAGTAAACAAATTCTTTAGTTGCAAATGAGATCATCCCGAGATCATAAATCCCGATAAATGTGACCCATTTTTCGACTGGCGCCAGCCAGGTGATTACTAACTGACCGGCTATGAACTCTGAAACGCCATCCATCAACACCAGTTTTCTGAAACGCATTCCGATCCGGCCTAAAAGGTCTATTTAGATATCGATGTGTTGAGGGATCTGCCACAGGTTTAAAATTTGTTCGTTTCGGAAGTAAAAAGTGTCCAAAACCTGGACAACTTGAGTACGGGCCGGAGAGTGTAAAATTCAAAAGAAGCTCTTAAGACACGTGTTCCTTTACTGTGTAATTTCCGTTTCAAAGAATGTACTACTTCAAACACTTCCTTCGGCAATGTCAACACGCGATAAGCAACACATCATACACAAAGCATACAACATGTTTAGTTATCGACATGTTGTTATCGATCGTTTTACGGATAGCATAGCTTCTTGTTGAAACACGAACCGAAAATTTATCACGAGACCAGCTTTTGAATTTGAAGTCGTCAAGGAGTCTATTTTTGATTAAAAGACAAAACAATTTTAAATTTATCAGATTTCAACGGCTCGACAATAACTTATGCAGATTTTCTCGCGAAAAATGCAGATCTTGGGAAGATAAAGCTCTCAAAGTTGAGAAAACTTCGTGGTGTTTATTTATGGCAAAAAAACATTAACACTGGCCATCTGCCCGACGATAGAGCCCTCTAGAAAACACCTTTAGTCCTCTCTCAAATCTATTGTTTCCAAGGGGTATAAATAGCCGATAGCTTAATTAATTTTCAGAATATTGCAATTCTAAACATACGTTTAGCAAATGTTATATACATATTTAAACACAAAATGGAAATCTCTGCGCAAGTGACAATTTAATTTAGTACATCGAAAGAACAAGTGGCGATCTTGGTATCGTTGCAACTCTCAAGAGCATCCTAACAGGGTTAAGTGGACATCTCACAGCGTGAAAATGTTTAAACTTAGCTCCTGGACAAATTTCCAACGACAGTCAGCGAGACGGTTACGGTGAAAACAAATTTCTCTAATTCCGTTTAGGGTGAAACTACATGAATTTTTGATGATATCAAAGATATGGTAACATGGGTTGAAAAAACAGCAATCCAAGGCTGAATTGCTGAAAGATGAGCGCGATAAGCAGCCACAAAAAAAGGGTGCTGCATCTCGTGTTTCTCATAGGAATCCAGGTAAAACTATTTTCGTCAGTTCTGTCTCTCTAGTGGCCCTCCTGCTTGCAAAGTTAAACACACCAAAACGGCCAGACCAATCTTCGAATACTTCAAGAACTTCCCGGTTAAGATATCAAGACACCAGGAACTACATATACCATTTCAGGCAACGAGGTAACGAAAAGAAGTGAAAACAACTGCGGATGAAATAGATATCCGGACAATCCGGGCGAGGATCGGAATAGATAAGCAGGTTCAACAAACATTCCGAGGGAGACGCCGTTAATTTAAAACACGCGGACACAAACAATCGATCCATTAGTACCGCACTTTTGCAGCTGGAATAAGAACTTGCCGCCAGTCTCACTCAGTCGGCTTAGTTCACCTGTCACTCGTTGCAGTGCAAAGGAGAATCGCGGATAGGTAATTTTCTAGTTGAAGTCGAACAGTTTTCCTCCCTACCGACAACGTACAGACACTGAACAATACCGAGCCTTGAATCAGCGCAAGGCTATAAGTTTCGTCAGGTAAGCTGGTTTGTTTATTCCCATGGTAGATATAACTGTTTCCTAGCTACTTTACTCACTGAAATAATTCGCACCATGATTGCCAACAGCCTTTGTCTTCAAGTGGCTGTACTCATGTAAATACAGACGTGATTGTTTACCTCGAGTAAACAGTTTGTTATCACACGTATTGGCTATTTAGTGAGAAATCCCAAGAGAATGGAGGAATGTTGTTGAAATACTGTTTAGTTTTGAAAGTTTTGTCACTAACCAAATAGCACAAAGCTTGTCAAGAAGGAAAAAAACGTAAGTGATAAGGATTAGCGTCTTCGATCGCTTGTTACTATTTGCTTTTCTATTCTCCAAGACTGCCATTGAGCAGTTGTACCTTCACTAGACATTCTTCTCGCTGTTGTTACAACAACGAACTTCTGATTTGCGCTGCGGTTTCTTTCCGAGGCTGTCTGCATCACTAAAAGGCAAGAAGTTAAGTGATTTTGTAAGGACTCTGCTAATGTGCTTCCAAAAAGAAGATGAAGTAATTAGGACTTGAATAATGAATTTACCCCAAGGGTACAGAAACCCCATCCAACCGGAAACGCGTGTGTACTTGACATCCTTTGTATTTTGACATGATTGATAGAGGCGGGGCCATTTGTCACTTGAAACCATTGAAATTTCACACAAAATTCAACCAAAGCCAACATACCGAGACCAGCGAAACACTAAGCCAATCAAAATTCCCTTCAGAGCGGAATTCATGCCGTTGTTTGATAGTGCTTAGCGCTCTATTACTAAGGGAATTTGGCGATCGGAATCTTCCGTAAGGATTTGTTCGCTATCGGTATTTGTCTCATGAAATCGGTGAAACTGTCACGTTCACATCAAAGTGAAGTATTTTGCTCTTTGGCACTACGTCAGTATTGTGCCATCAGATTGACAACAAGCAAATGAATTGTCTGCGCAGCCCTAAGACAAACCAGGCAACTTGAGACGACCGTGTGGACACAAAGCGTCAACTCACCGAGGAAAATCATTTCTTTTCGTAGTAACCAACAGCCGCTCGATCGATGGCCGGTTTTGAATGGTGAACAGAATGTTACTTCGTAAAGGAAGGCCCCTGTCGATGTGAGCATGCAGGCAAAACGGTGCTGGTGGATATTGCTGATCAACCTTATTATCAATACGCAGACTGCTCAGCCCGGTAAGTGGATATCTACATACTTGTTGTTTTGCAACATTCACATTCTAGAGACTACGCGTTCCTAGCCTTACTATTCCTTGTTTAACTTTCGTCAAATTGTTTAACTCTGATTTATCTTTGTTCAAGCTCACCACACATCAAAAGCGGTTTCCGCTCGTTCTATGGGACAGTATTAAGAGTCGTGTACGAGATCTCGTCACGCTTCAAAAATCAATTTTCGGTAATATGTCAAGATGAATGGCTCTATTCATTCGAATCATGCAAGAAAAACTCGTTACTGGCAAGCAGCGACAAAGGAAATCTTACTGAATAGCTCGGCATATATCGTCAAATGTTTGTTCAACTCTTAAGCACGGCGAAGTAGAAAGCAAATAAGACGTTAGAGTCACTCTAAGCTGCTGTTTACCATTTCCTTTGTGTTCGCCATTGTGCCTTGTGATATTTCTGGTCTGTCCAGCTGTTTCATGCGCGCTCACGTTTATCAATCATTCATACAGCAAGGTGCAAATTTGCTTTATACACGCTTGTAAGCAAAGGTAATAGTCATCAGTGAGACAAAACGGTAGTCGAAGGAAGAATCAGTAACTAGTAGTGGATTATTCCGTGTTCGTGATCGTTTCATGGCACCTTGTTTTCATCGGAGAGAGGGTGCCAATATTCTAAATCGTACTGATATCGGAACATTGTGGAACCTTATTTTTAATACAAATATTCATCGAAAGCTACCTTTGACCCACATTTTGATGGATTCAGCTGTCCTTTCGTGTTTTGCTTGGGGAAAGGGCGCGTTTATTACGCTAAAGCAACCACAATAATTTGGTCGATCGCAATCCAGTGGTGCAGCAGTGCGTTAATCAACCTTTCATGCACGTCCAAAACTCACAGGCGTAGGGTCTCAACTACTGTCAATGAAATTACTTTTAGTTTGTCTACAACCCGGGAAAAAGAACTTATTAAAAGTTCTACCTAGATCCGTGACAAGCGGCGCGATTTTGACATAAATTAACATTTGGTGATGCCGCTCATTACTGTCTTAAAACTTCTTAAAAACCGCGAAGTCAAAGTTTACAACCACGCATTCTGCATTTGTCAAAAAAACTTCACTCTAGTCTGTAAGGAGTTGAAGTAATTTGCCATTCTTTGATTTATTTTCAGTTGAGAAATTCTTAGACGTAAATTAAGAGCAGAGGGCGGATGTTTGTGAAAAACAGATTGTAGTGCAGTTTGCACAATTGTTAGTCAATGGTAGGCGATGCGGTTTTTAAGCAAAAAGGTGATGATGTAGCTTGATGTTAAATTTCCTGCCAACAAGAGAATCGTGAAGACGTGAGATGAATATCTTTCACAACTCCTGGCAGAATTCCCTCACATCAGAATACCAGATGAAAGGGAAAGAGGAATTCACTTATACACGAAACGAGACACCTTTCGTCAATCAAAATCTACTCGAGAAAACGTTTTCCATAATCCTTTTTGTCCCCCGGCGAATTTGATCTATCTTTTTTTTTTTTTTTTTGTCTTTGGCTACCAAAATTGAAGGAATATGTCTGTTGTGTGTTCAGTCAACAGCTCGTTCATTGCCCAGTGGAAACGGCCATCACTTCCTTGAAAATAATAGACAGGAAACATTTTGGTACTTAATGTTTACACTATTCACATTTTGAAGATAAATACAATTACGATTTAAAGAGCAATGCAAATAGTCGAGGAAACGATGTCCTAGAATAGCCATATTTTTCATATCATTTGACAAAGCGAGTTGAAAAGGACCAAGCTCCAAAACACTTTGAAATACAATCCCGTACTTGTATAATATGGACGATGCTGACTTATCGCAGCCGTGTATCGACTATATTCAGCTGCTATTTACATCAAGAAAGGAAAGAACATGTTTCGGGTCTTACTAGATGTATTGCTTCTTTTTGGAGATCGAAATTCAGCGAATGCGAGAAAGCTCTGATCTGTCGTCGCAACTTGAATTGGACTTATAGTAATGCGTCAAGAGTTAGCCTATCAGGTAACCAGCTTTTTAAGCGATAAATCTCTTTTATTTAGAAAGACCTGTTTTAATTTTGCGTCTGTTGGATACACCATTTAGCTCGTTTATTTAGTCAAAGTCTGGATGAACTGGACTGTTACATGGGGGAAAAAAGCGACAAAGGCAAAGTAAACAAATGCAGGTTGTGTCGGGTATAAGCAGACTGAAGAGTACAGTTGCGTGTTGTCTGTGAAAGTAAATGACGGGAATTTCCGGCGCAATCAACAAATAAGTGTGGCTGTGGAGCATATTAACACACACGGATTCTAATTTTAATTAATTCTCCATCGCCACCGTGAACTGAATATTTGTTTTCTAACTACTGTTTACACATCGCGTGTTGTAATTTTTAAAGAAAGTGCAATACACTCAGAAAAGAAATAAAGTATATTTCATTGCGCATTAAGAATTCCAAAAAACAATGTTTTTTAAGACAAATATAACGTTTAAAACATTAAGTATTGTAGGGGTAAATATAAATGTAGAAAAAGGTAGTCTGCGAAATAAGCAAATTTGTTTTTTAAAGAGAATTAGCTTTCCCTCTGTACAGTATTCTTTAATGTACCTCCTATCTCGAATTCGGCATCCTCACACAAAGCGGTATAACACATTTAAGAGTTACAAACGCCTTCTAGCTGTCGAAACTGTGCGAATTCACTTCCATAAATAGCACGTGGAATATATATATGAGGTCATACATTTGCCTTGCTCTTATTTCTGCCCTCAAGGTAAAATTCTCGATATTTCTCAGTTAAAGCGGTGTTAACAGGTCTTCTTTTAAATCCGCGGCCTAGATTGTACATTAGCCTTTTATGAATAATGCTATACTGAGTCAACTTTGCAAACCCTATGTTTTCGTTGATATAGAAAGGTCCAGTTTCACAGTGACAGTACATGTATATGTACTAGTAACAATGTCCACAGCAACAGACAATAACAAAACGAATTTGCTTGAGGGCTGTGATTGTTTTCCATGTTGCAGACAAATATCCACCGCGCAGGCAAGGTACTCCAAACCTTCAGTATGACGCCGAGGCAGGAGCGGTCAAACGGTTACGATGCGGAGTGATTGGACAGCCACCACCGACTATTACATGGTTCAAGGATGACAAGCCTTTGCAGTTGTCGGAAAGAGTAAAGAACTTGAACAACAACAAAACCATAAAGATCAAGACAGTCAGACCTCGAGACCAAGGAAACTACACCTGCATCGCTGAAAATACTCTCGGGAAACTAAATTTGACTCTGGAACTTCTAGTGCGTGAAGGTAGGCGTGATAAAGTACAGAAAACAAAATTGAACCACAAACAGATCACTAGGACAGTAGAAGGTGAGGAACAAACACAAAATTCAGAATGCAGCAATCTTCTGACAAACCTCAAGTTGTTCTAGTTTTTGTTTTGGCAATTAACTAAAATTCGATTTTACTTGCTTTGGCACTGGACTATTTCCCAAGTGTTGTACACCATACAGTGTAAATGGAAATAGAATCAGAGACCCTGCACGTTCTATCTATTTAATAATAATAAATAATATATATTTCCCTATACTAACTGGAAACCGTTTTGACCACCCCTCAATTGAAGAAGCGAAGATGGTCAATGTCTTCTGTTTAATGTATGCTATTTTTCTTTGAAGGAAATGAACAGTAACTCCGCAATAAAATTAGACGAAATTTGATCAGTACCACACTTAAAACGGCGACAAGCTCAAGTTCAATGCTCAGCACGTCTTCCTGCAGCCACTCAACATAATGTGATCAACATCGCTAACAGTGATTTCATTTACTTTAACAGGAATCTCTCCAAGTCTTTCGACCTCCAAATTAACACCAACGAGTCAAGTAGTAACCACCCGGGTGCAAACTAAAGGTACGTTGACTGAAGCTGAAAGACGTTGTACTCAAAGTTGACACAGAAAGTTACTTCGTCAAATTTATACTTTGTAACAACTTTGAACAATAAATATCACTATGGCAAAGTACTGTTCACCGCCATAGAATTTTATCCTCAAACGTAAAATGCTCCACTCTAAGAAAAAGCCATGACTCTTGGGGAGGCGTTGAGTTCTAAGCTCATGATCTGCAATTTTTTTTTGTAGGAATAAGCTAGCAGCTGTAAGAGAACTCGAATATAGCTTTGATCTGATGCCTGAAATAATCGATTGCTTGGGAGGTTCACCATGTTTTGTAATATTAGAGTTCACACCACATAAAGTGCTACAAGATAGTAACGTGATGCTTTTTTTCAGATGCCACGACCTCCGGCAGGACTAAAAAATCAAGTGAGTGTCCGCAATTCTTTATAAAATATCTGAATGGGCAGGTCACTAGCTCTTTACAGTGTGGGGACTAGTTAGATCACCTTAAATGGCAAATATATATGTGGATAAATATTAGGTAATGTTATTGCCAGCCAAGATGCAGGTTCTGTCTCAGTGTAATACCCCTGTTCATTCTATGCAAGGCCTACTGGATGTTCACTCATGTTCTTAATTGGTGATGCATATCTTTTGTTCATGGTTTAGGAGCACCAAGATTTTCTGATCCAAATATGTTAAAAAGAGCATTTAGAGCATGGCCAGCATCACACTCAATCAGACTAAAGTGTCAAGCGACTGGAGCGCCACCTCTCAAATACACATGGTTAAAGGACGGAATGAAAATGCCCAGCCGAAGGATGGACCCATATCTTAACACTTCCATTTGGTACCTAAAACTGAAAGATCTAGTACCCGACGACTCGGGGAAATACACTTGCATAGTGTCCAATCCATATGGCAGTATAAATCACACTTACACGCTTCAGGTTGTTGGTGAGTTTAGCAAAACAAAAATGTAGTCATGCACGTCTATTTCTAAAAAAAAAAATGCAATGGAAAAGTAAGGCGATTTTGTTTATAAAGTAAAACATGACTTAATTTGCCGAGTTTCCGCACCATGCACCACAGACACTTTTGGTACTGTAACTGCTTGAAATTAAAAATACATTTCCATCATCTTCTCAACAGCTAAGCCACGATCACGGCCCATCTTACAGACAAGCCTTCCAAGTAACACAACGGTGCAGATTGGAGATAATGCAACGATGACATGCATTGTGCTCGTTAGTGGAACACTTCCAGATTTCAGATGGCTGAAATGGGACAAATCCGTCTTATCAATAAAGAAAATTGGTGACGACTTTGAGAACGGATCATACCGCCTTATAGATCCACATTATTACAAGACTATCCGAGTCAAGGACCATTACGGCGTTGAGTTGAGAATAACTAATGTTACCGAGGATGATTTTGGACTCTACACGTGCTTTGTAAGCAATCATATAGGCAAAGATTACAACAGTGCTTTCCTCAGTAGATATGTGAAACCCACGGTTCCTGTTAAAGGTTAGTAGTTATGTAGATTGTTCTGCAAGTTAATAAGCTGAAATCAACATTTTAGTTCCGGTATATTGCCAACTTTGCAGTGAATGGAATAGGTCACCAATACTTCCGTGGATCTCTTATGCCTGAACCCTTTTAATGTCCCTTAACAAATAATGTAAGCTTCTTTGAAGTGTTGAATGCAGGAAAAATTTTTTTACCCCTATCAGTGTGATTTGCCATATTAGATTTCCCTTGCAGATTGGTTATTTCAATAACACGGACCAGGCATTGTCTAGGGTTTTCCTTGCATGACATGAAAATAATGTTAGAGTTGAGTAATTGTTTGGTTTTTAGTAAACAGTGATCACGAGGCATCATGTGTATACCATTCATTAGATACGTCAGTCGAAACCCATGTGCAAGACCATCCCTGGTAAAAAAAATAAAAGGTTAAAGAAGTTGCCCCTACAATCACACGTTTTATCCTTGTTATTGATGGCTACCCATGTCGAGTGGAATTTAAAAATTGTTCTCCTTTTCTGCTCTTAGTAGATTGGAACACCATAACTAAACAAGACGACTCTTCACAGAATGCAACAGCTTCACCTATTGAGAACAAGCTAGTCCAGAATGAAAAGATAAAGTCAAGTCAAGCTGGCCTAATTGCTATCATTCTTCTGGCGTCAATTGTTTTCTCTGCAATTATAGCAGTTGTGTTTGTTTTCTGTTTTCGCAAAAGACTAAAGGAGAAGTTTGCAGGCGATTCAAATTCTCAAAAGGAATTTAGACAATTTGAACTGGAGAATATTCCACCATCATCAAACCTTATACCATCAGAACCTGAAACGCCCAATCAAACTGATGGAAATAATAGAACTTTCACTTTTCCAAGGGGAAGATTAAGTTCTACTGGATCTACAAATTCTACGACACCTTTATTAAGATACAGAACTGGAAGCTATAGGTCACGATTTTCTTCAGGAGTATCATCGAGAATTGACTCGAACATTGCTGAAGGTAAAAGATTATGAACCTCTCTTCTTGAAAGAAAATCTTACTCTCCAAGTGCCCCTAGTCTACCAAACAGCCGGACGTGCTACTCTGTGTCACATCAAACCAAACTGCGCTGAACGTGCAGTCTGTGTTACTGACATGGTACCTTTGGTAAAACAAGCCTTGAGCCGCATTAAAGGAATTTATGAACTGCAAGTTTCCAAATCAGAATTAATCTTATAACGTGACTAACTTTATGAGTGTCAAATGATTAAAAGGATTTAGTAACAATGTTTACCTAAATATAATTTCTATTCATCACAGAGCTAGAGCTTTTTGAGCTACCTTGTGACGAGGAATGGGAAATTGACAGATCTCAAATAACACTAAGAGAACAACTTGGTGAAGGTGCATTTGGTTTGGTCATGCGAGCTGACGCTGTGGGGCTGCCTGACATGCCTTCAACATGTTCAGTTGCTGTCAAAATGCTCAAGGGTAAGTATTATAAGTATTTTAATCATAAATAATCTGACCAGTTAACATTACAACTGTCCCCAAGTAGAATTTTCCAAAGTTGTTCTACATGCATTGAATGTCCTGTGTTCTACTGTCATCAAAAGACAAGCTAATCCTTCCATTTTTAATACCAGTTGATACTACACCATGTAGCCCGCCTCTCGAGAAGAAAACGAACTTTGGTTCAGTTGTCTTCACTATTTCCTCCTCCATTGAGTATCGGATAACCAAATGACTCTGTGACACACAAACTGGCTAAATAATGTATTAAACGTCTCACCAACGGTGTGGAACAATAGCCAAACAAGCAATTTCATGAAAGCCGTAACGATATGGGGATCGACAAAACTTTCACTTCTCAGCTACCCTTCAAAACAGGGGGTAAAAGCAAGAGGTTTAAATAGTCAATAATTTGTCATATTTTCCAGCTGATGCTACTGAGAACGAGTTGGGAGACCTCTTGTCTGAAATGGACACGATGAAGGATATTGGAAGGCACAAGAACATCATCAACTTGATTGGTGCATGCACGCAACACGGTGAGGGACACAGCTTTCCATTTCCGCAGTATGAGACTATTTGTTTCGAAGTACACTATAAACAGACAAAGCATAGACAAAGCCTGTTCAGGAACTACCTGACCTATATATGCGCGCATTACAGTAATACACTGTATCTAGCAAACCGCGCTTGTAAATAGCCAATTATACGAAGTGTAGCTGAGCCCATTGACCCACTATGAACAACAACATTTGAACATTTTTTTTTTCCAACCTGATAAGACACGATATAAGTATCGCTTGTTTATTGATTAGTGTACAAATATAATGCTGCTTTATGCAGAATACGGTCAGGAAACTTTACTTACAGACGTGAAACTGGTATTTCAGGTCCTTTGTTTGTCATTGTCGAGTTTGCACCTCATGGTAATCTTCGGCAATTTTTGAGAGAAAGGAGACCTTCCGAATACCAGCACAGCAGACAGAGTTATTCTGGCCCCTCCCTTACCGTAAGGGATTTCGTGTCTTTTGCCTTTCAAATAGCAAGAGGAATGGAGTACCTTGGGACACGAAAGGTAAAGTACCTTAGTAACCAACGCTTAACCATACCGAAGTATCACAGAATTTTTGCTTGAGCAATCATTAAGCGTACATTAGCGATAGTCTTCGGTTATCCACTTCTTCAGCGCATTTAGGGCCTGATTACATGGCGAATTTCAGCCCGGGCTGAAATTTCAGTCCGGCTAGGGGGGCTGAAATTTTGTTGCGATTACATAATGAATTTCAGCCCGGGCTGAAATATTAGCCTCGGCGCCAAATATGAAATTGTGTGCGAAAAATCCCCAGAGAATCAAAATGGCGCCGAGAACACGAATCGTGAAAATAGGCGCATTGCTTCTCTCGTAGTTTGACCTTTTGTTGGCGCTCAATTTTTAACTTTTTGGGATAGTAACACCCTACAATGATGATGGAACTGAAACGAAACCTGTCTCTTAGCCAGAAAGACGTACTTGCATAGAAAGAAAATATGTCCTCAAGCTTGCCGAGTTCATGGCCTCCCTGACAGCCTCGTGCTGTTTAACCTTGTCTCGATGTTCTTATTTTCCATCTAAGCTTTGAAATTAGAGAGATTCTCTATTTTATCGCCTTTATTCCACTGAGATCGCTTCTACTTCGTAGCGGCAGCCCGGGCTGAAATTCCGTTTCGACTACATAGGATTTTTTCAGACTTTTCAGCCCGTTTGCCCGGGCTGAATTGCGGCCCGGGCTGAATCCTTCTCCATGTAATCGCTAATTTGATTTCATGAGAATTTGTTTCAGAAGCCGGGCTGAGATTTCAGCCCGGCTAAGGGCCTGATTACATGGCGAATTTCAGTCCGGGCTGAAATTTCAGCCTGGTTAGCCGGGCTGAAATTTCAGCCCGGCTTCTGAAACAAATTCTCATGAAATCAAATTGGCGATTACATGAAGAGGGATTCAGCCCGGGCCGCAATCCAGCCCGGGCTGAAAATCCTAACCCGGTTTTTCAAACCGGGCTAGGATTTTCAGCCCGGGCAAACGGACTGAAAAGTCTGAAAAAATCCCATGTAATCGAAAGTCACCGTTATTTTAACCATTGGTTAATATTAAGGCAAATTCAAATACGTTATCGATAAAAGAACATTACAAACACAGCCTACCACTGAAAGAAAACAAGTCTCGTAGAATATTCCGACAATAGGACGATGCTACTCCAGGTGCTCAGTGAGAGCCGGAAACGCTCGCAATGACGGCGCGGAATGAAAGCGCTGGCTACTTTAAGTTTAAATGGGCGAATTGTCTGATCTTGATTTTTTGTTTCCTAAATGCAGTGTGTTCATCGTGATCTTGCGGCCAGGAACATCCTTGTTGGGGATGATTACGTTATGAAAATCGCCGACTTTGGCTTGGCAAGGAATGTTAAAGATCTGGAATACTACAGAAAAACCACTGATGTGAGTACATGAAGACTAACCCATGATCTGAATGAGCATTTACCGCAGGAGGAAGACAGAAATGCTATCGAGAAAGCTTTCCCTTCCAGTCATTAATTATCCGATTTCTTGAACTGTATTCACAGGGTCGGCTACCGATAAAATGGCTGGCCATCGAGGCTCTGTTTGATCGAGTCTACACAACGCAAAGCGACGTTTGGGCCTTCGGTATACTGCTCTGGGAGATATTCACTCTTGGTAAGATTGATCAACTGTTATACTCTTTTGTTTGTAACGAGTATGTGACCCCTAAAATAGTATAACAATACACATTGTATGAAGACATGATTGCTCATCGCAGTTATGTACACAACGTAAGCAGCCTGAAAAAAATTCAGGCTTGAACGGGATTCGAACCCATGAACTCTGCGATACCAACATCGCAGAGGTCATGGGTTCGAATCTCGTTCAAGCCTGAATGTCTTTGTCGGACTTCGATTTCACAGCTGCGTAAGCTGTGAATATAACTGCGACGATCAGTCATGTATTCATCTCTCTCTCCGCAGTTCAAATATGTGATCTTTAGTACAAATTGTTTACGGGAAGGCAATTTTAAAACGAAATTTAAGCGAAGTTGATTTCGTTTGCTAACATACCAAAATAATAAGTTATCTTAAGTTAAAATAAGTTATCTTAAGGGCATGCAATAATATCTTTCTTACAATTAATTAAAATGACAACGTTTTGTTGTAGGGGGTTCTCCATATCCAGGGATACCGGTAGAAAAGCTCTTCGACCTGTTGAAGTCTGGCTATAGGATGCAGAAGCCTCAAAACTGTCCAAGCGATATGTAAGTTCAACCTTTTCTCTGCATTTCCATCGCTACACAAAATTGATAAAAGGAAACAGTACAATGCGTGATGGCAAAAACAATCCCAAGAAAGACACGAATGCCAGAACACAGACGCTGAGCCCCAGTAAAATGATGCCCCACAGCAGATTAATTTTAAGCCAATTGCCCTTCCCTATCTCCAGCTGCAAACTTTGCTAATCTTCAAGTGCCTAACATTAAACAACGAAACTGGTGTGTATCGCAATCTGCAGACCTGCAGGTTTAAATCCTGAACTGAGTTAGCTCTCAAATTCAGCGATCTCCGACCCCTCCTTACGCATAAGGATCATGTTTGTGGGTGGCGATCAACATACTTAGCCTCGATTTAAATTGAGCTTTTGCTCGATCGTACACTCAGGAAGTTTCTCAGGAAATACACTCAAGTATGTTCCTGTACTGGCGTTAAGTGCGCTATCACTGATAACGCACAAAATGTTGATCAAGCGGTCAGGAAAGCTCAAACTGGTGTGTATGGGCGATTGTCGCTTTGTGAATGGTTGATTCAGCTGTGGCACGGAGGACTACACTGAGGATAGTCAGCGAGTGACTTATCTTTCAAGATGCTATTCCCTAATAAAGTTATTAATTCTACACAGACAGCAAATCGAATCATACGAAGGATTTACGAGGGCAATGTTGCGTACCCGACATAGTTCGAGCACCCAGGATAACATTAGGTCAAATGAAACAAACAATGCATTATATTGGGAAACACGCGATTGTTATTCGAGCACTATCACTATACCACCTTGGAAGTTTCAAGTATAAATGACCCTTTCCCTTTGTTTACTGACTTACGAAAAGAACAAACCAACAGACCTTAATAAAGAATAATCGCAGAAGACTGACATGTTCTTTATATTTAAAAACTAGATACGACATCATGCTTAATTGTTGGGATGAAAACTCCACCAACAGAGCGTCATTCACACAACTTAGGAAACGATTCGATGCCATGTTGTCATCTATGGCAAGTAAAGTAAGTATCAGTTATTTTCTTAATTGGCTAAGCAATACAAATCCTTCGGTGGATTAGAAGTTACATGTATTTCCCTTCCTATGGCACAAAACATTTGCAGAATGCACCTAAGCTTCAGTGATTGTCCTCGTCTGCTATTAACTCTTTCCTCCCCAGGGTTTAACCTAATGTTTCATGTGGTTCCAGTTTTCATTCTGTTGAAGTTGCTGTCTTTCAGTGGAATGGCTTAGACATTTATTGTTTGTGTAGTAGCGTACGACTAGAAAAAAGAATTTTGATCAGCTGTTAAAAAAAACAATTTCAAAAACAGTTGTAAAAAAACAATTTCTTCCCATTCGTGAGGTGACTTGGTTCTCTACTAATATAACGAAGAGAAAATTACTTTAAATTCGATCATTTATAGCAATTAGGAAATGGCCAGCTCAGTTTTAGGCGCTTTTAATTGGACAACCGCAATAGACCTTTTTAGCTTGGCTGGTTTGTTTTCCCATTACAGACCACGTGATATTCTCAAGAGAGTTGTTCCTTTGCCCATCTAAAAATCACTCAATCACCTACACGTGACTATTTGAAAATTTGAAAGCAGGAATTCTCAAGAGTATCATCACATGGTCTGAAATGGGGCAAAAAAACTGCCCACGCTAAAAAGGTCTCTTGGAAATTGGAAAGTATTGCTTTTTGTGGAGGGAGAAAACCCGGGGGAAAACTCCGGTGAAAGGACCAGAACCAACAACAAACCCAACCCGCTTATGACACTCATTCGGGGGTTTGACAGCAAGAAGTGAAATCCGTAATTTTTTTCTGTCATATTAATGTGTATATTTTCGCACTCTAACAGGAGTATCTGGAAATCTTGGCCCAATCGATAGATGACCTTGCACGCGATATGGAAACACCCATAACGGACGATTCAGACATAAATAATGAAGGTCTAACTGAGTCTTCGTGTTAGCAGCAGCCTGGAGTAAGAAACAAAACTCATTTGCTTGGTCGAATTCCTTCTCTAAAGCCAACTGAGCTACAAGTGAAACTCATTGACGTGAGAAGGTGACAGCATTGGTTAAATGTAAATTGAACCGGGATGCAAGCACAGTACATGGATGGTCAGGAGCTTATTCTCAAGTCGTACTTTGAGACTGGACTAGGATTAAGAAACCAAGTCAACAGAAACACAAATCATCATTGCGTTTCTTATTGGGAGCTGTTTACCAGTGATTCCCACGTAAGGAAAAACAGGCTGACAGCAGTCAACATCAAGTGACAGCTTACAGTAACATGACGTGCAATATCAACGAATCTGTTATGGAAACTTTGCCCTTGGAAAAGTTTATCGCACGACACAGTGTACTGATCTGCCGCAAGCTCACGCTCCATCTTCAACAAAGCCGGCTCTTGTTACTGCGGAGACCAAAAGACGCCTGTAATCATATTCAGTCTTTTCTTTTCAATATGCCTAACTCAAACGTATTCTTTTGTAATAACAGTTCTTTCTGATATCTAAGGAAGCTTTTCCAATTGTAAATTTCTACTCGTGGTAAATGAAGAGCTGCTACATTCTAACACCGAAGTTGTTGCTTTGCCAAACGCGAAGATTTGTTTTATCATTGTTCGCAAATGCTTCGTGATCCGCAGCAGGTTGATAATACGCGGAAAAAAAAGAACAAAGAAATTCAATAACACAACATAAAAAGACATTGGTGCGGCTTGGTCCAATGCGACTTGTAGACTTGACGTATTAGAAAGTGTAGCAGGAAAAATGTCCTAGGCGACTATCGCCATCTTATCTCTCCCTAGTTAATCCACGATTGTTCCAACTTATTTCAATACTCGTAAAATCTTCTCAACGAAGATTTTATTTTGTAAACTTAAGTAGGCCACGTTTATTCCAGACAGTTAAACAGTTTTAGCCGTATTTAAGGTTTGGTGCGGACATCAGAAAATACAATGTCGAATACTTCCTTCGTGCATAATTTCCAGGTAAATTACCTTAACAGAAAAAAGAGAAAAATCATCTCATCCCAGCAAGGATGAGATTAATTTAGCTACGTTACATGGAATTCCTTTCGGAACTACTAACAAGACTATGTGGAAGTCTGTTGTCTGAAAACTGATGTATTCTCCTTTCCTACAAAATGGAAACCTCTATCTTGAGATCTAAAAGCCTAAATGTGCAGACCGAGAAGTTATGACACTAAGAGGAAAGATTTGTCATTGCATTACCATATACACAAACATTGTTCTTTCTTGCATGTTTACGTGCCAAACAAGATAACGTTGTGAACCAGAAGGATTTATGTGGGAAAACAACAAAATGTTGTGAGAAACCCACACTGTGCACTTTCCCTTTTGTTTTTCCTGGTCGTGAAGGTCTTTCTTTTTTTAATTTTATTTTAAAAATGAAAACGTCGGTACCAGGTTAACGATCCACAGAGAGAGGCGGGACTGCCGGCAAGTCCATCAGCAACCCATCAAAAGAAGATATTATTGCTATACATCTTTTACAAACGAAAACTCAGGTCCTCGAGAAAGACTGCCGAGGATATTTGTACAGAATTTCTAGTCTCAACTAAGTAGAGCTAATACTCTTGCATTTTAACCGTGCAAGAATAAGGCTATGCAATAGTTGTGTATAAAAGTAAAAAAAAAAAAGGTTCTCAGTTGAATGGGGATGTTTACATACAGATGTATCTATATTCACAGAGTGATCAGGTTTATTACTAACTAATGTAAGCTTTTAAATAAAAAATGTTTTGCTACACGGGATGCGTCTTGTTTTAGGGGCGTTGAAGATGTAATATATCAAACACCAGAGACTGTGTTTCATCAGGACATCCAAACACAAATTCGAGGTGTTTGGCTTGCCGATGAAACGCTGTCTCGAGTGTTTGATATATCTTCTCAGCTAAGGGACCGTTCATTTTTTATAAGGTAGGGGGGGCTGGTGGGATTTGGCGGGGGGGGGGGGCATGCGAAAAAAAATGGCTTTCGAGGGGGGGGCCATCCCAAAAAAATAAGGGGAAAAGGGGGGTCACGTGAAATATTTTAGCAAAACTTTAAAATGGTATAATGTTTGAATATCAAAAAAATTGCTATAGAATAAACATAGAAGGCAGGATACAAATTTATTACAAACTTTCCTTTTGCTTTAAAAAAACGTTTGGCGACAAAAAGCATTTGTAGCTACTGAAAAGAAGTATTTAACACTGTTATTTTCGAATGCAACTTTCACTGGCACTCATCTTCATCTTCGGTGTCGTTGAGTTCTTCGTCGCCTCTTGTGCTACTATGGGAGTCTCTTTCACCAATGTTGCAAGCAGCAGCAATGCTTTCCGTCAGAGTGTACTCTTCAGGGTACACGAAGGTGTAAACATAATCTCTGACTTCCTGCTCAAGGTTTGTGGTGATTCTGCTTCTTGCAGCATTGGTGAAATAATTCCCTTCCAAGAGCTGTGCGATGTATGGCCCATTTCTTCTAAATAACGATGTGGCAACATCCTCAACTTTAATACACTCTTCCGGGACGGCCGTTCTAGGAGGGTACACAAGGCATTGTGGAAGATCATTTCCTAGCGGGTTTCCAACACAGATTCCATAAACTCGTTGGACGTTGTTTTCAGTGCGCTTCCTCTTTCTTTCATTTGGCTTTCTGCGGTTTTCTTTTTTCCTTCTCCTTTTGTTGATGTGCTGTTTGAGTATGCCCTTGAATATGCTGTTATAATTGCTCTTCTTATTTTCTAGTGCTTCCATGTCCTGCATGACCTCCGTCAACTTAGCTTCTATACATTTGATCTATTTTACATTAAAACTGTGGGCAAATTCTTCGCCCTGCTTTAAAGCAAGCCCATTGGACTGAAAGAGTGTGGAATCGTGTTCCTTTACATCTTTCAATATGACATTCAACTTTTCCACCATTACTCTGTGCTCTTTGATGGAGAAGTTCAGTTTTCTTCCATCACTGGGCTTCAACTGGTACCCTGGTATGGAAAACTCACTCGCCCTTTCTGAACAGCCATCCGCACTTAGAAAGATTGCTTCTTTTGCTTGTAAGATGTCAAACTGCCTGGATCGTTCAACTGTAAACCTTTTCTTAAACGACGCGTCGCTTTCGCCATTATTGCGCATTTTGGAATTTTGCGCATTGGAAAAGCAGCAAGAGTGAGAAAGTAAAGGCAATTGTAAGACATTCATGCTTGCAGCAGAAGAGTCCTCTCAGAGCTGGCCAACCAACACTGAGAAATGCCAGGACATTGACACAAAATGACAACAGGGCAAGTGCTGACAGCAGTGAAACGGATGAAAGTGACAACGATGAGTATGACAGTGATGCCATTGACTCTGGGGGAGAAGATGACTCAAGTGACGTCATTCTTGCATTCATCAATTCAGATGAGGAAGATGCCAATGAGAGGCCAAATGCCACACGCTCAGGGCGAGCCATAACTAGGAGATCCGAAATTGACTTCTCTTTCTTTTGATTTGTTTTTAAACAACAGCTCTCTGTAGTATTGGGATTGTAAATATTGTCTTCATGGTGAGCACAATAACGTGAAGTAGGGGAACAATAGAGAAATATTAAAAAAGTTGAAATCTAAATATTTTTTGTTCAATTTTTTTTTTGGGGGGGGGGTCATCCCAAAAAATGACCGCTATAAGGGGGGGGGGCATGTGAAAAAATTGGTAAGCTGAGGGGGGGTCATGCGATTTTTAAATGGTGCTTCCCAAATCCCACCAGCCCCCTCTCCCTCATAAAAAATGAACGGTCCCTAAGGAGTAAGTAAAATCGTCAAAGTCTTTGCTAACTAAGACCAGGTATCCAAACCTCCTTCACGGTTGTGATTTTCTCTGTTTTAACTTGATGAATTATTGATGAGTTTGAAAAGGGGAGTAACCGTTACTGTGTCAGCTCAAGCGAGAAAGAGTCAGCGGGCAGAAAAAGAGAAGGGAATCTCTGTCTGTCTCGCAGATTAAATTCGGTCATACAAGATTACAAAATAAAATTTAAAGATAGAGGGATGGCTTTTTGGGAGATGGAAGAAAACTGGAGGAAAGCTCTTCAAGTAACGTTGTGAACCAACAACGTGGGTACAAGGCGGAAACAACCGCACATTTTCTTTTTTCTTTGATACACTGAATAAGCCCAATAACGATTGGGAGCGGAGATTGTTTCCCCAAACAGCTGTTACCAAAGAAAAGGTGTAAATTTGAAAGTAATTTAAGTATCCATGAGTTTTGGGTGCGCCCGAACTCAAGCATCAAGTGGTGTGAGTATCACCTTAGACGGACGTTTCTTTAGAATATCTCAAAGGTCAAGAGCATCTGCCAGATGTTTTGAAACATTGGTGTATTCCATCCATGCCACAAAAGGCAATTGCCTGATTTATTAAACAACATTTTCCAACATGCCGCCAGCTTCACAAAATCTATACAAACCACGCCCAAGGACAAATATAGATCATTTTCACTCACGTCGCCAGCAGCCATGCAATTTTTTTGGAACCAAAGAAAGCGTTTACATACGAAAAGTTCAACATTACCGCCATTTCATTGTTTGAGGACCAACATGGCTGCCGTGACGTCAAATGAAAACACTCTGTAGGAAAACAGACGATTTCCTTCATGGCAACGGATCTTGGAAAAGAATTTCCAATCTATTTCAAAGAACGTAGCGTATTTGCGTTTCTAAAAAAACAATAAAAAAATAGCTTTCCTAAAACAAATTGAAACTGCAAATTCTTTTTTATTTCTTTTTCCTGTCCTGCAAACAAACAAGAAAAGTTTGGATGCTAACTCGAAAAACTAGCTCATCATTTAGTCTCCAGTCTCACTGAAAACTAACTTCGAGTGAAGTACCTATTGAAAACCTGTATATACGTTCATAGTTATGTTATTGTTGTCATTGGTTTTGATCAAGAGAAGACACAAAATCGAGGGGTTTGAGGCTACCGCAAAAAAAACATTCCATGGTCTAGCGGTGACGAGCTTGAGTGTGGGTACGGGTAGGCCTGTTATTAAATATTTCTTTAACAATGGAAAATGAAGATAAATAGGGAATACAAAATCGGCGATATTTAAAATACTTTGAAGAAACCCGGCTCCATACAGTTGTTCACTGTCGTTTTCTTCTAGTTCAGTTCCGTTGCGCCATAATTATTTGATCCCTAACTCCACCCCGATACCTTTATTCAAATGCTTGCTCATTTTAAAGTAATTACATCGAAATAGAACTGACAATAGATTTTCTTTCAAACTTTACCTATTGGCTACTTACTTAAAGAGAACTTAAACTTTGAAAGAGAAAAGGGGGTCCCGGTAATCGTTTAGGAGCAGGAGGACCTTCAATAAACCCCATAATTCCTTAAATTATTTGCTTTCAGAGACGTTTATATTTGAATCGCTGACTTTACGCTTTGTGAGAGCAGAAAAAAAAGGGAAAACGTTAACTGCAAAAAATATCAATGGATATACTGCATCAATGTTAAGGAGCATTTTGATGTACGTTTCATGATAAAGGCACCCATATTTAGCCGACAGGCGTTCAGTAAGTTCCAGGCTCGCAGCGTTCTTGAGAGTACATATTATCCGTTTTCGAACACTAGCTACGCTCTCATTTTTAGTGATAGTTTTTTACTCTGCAATAGAAATTGGTCTATATTCACTGTATAGAAAGAAGGTGATCGCTGAATTCGAACTAAATAAAAAAATCGTTGGGTCTCGGTACTCGTTTCCGAGAAAAAACGATGATTTGTCTGCCGCTTAGCAAAAGCCACCATTTTGTATATGCTGTGTGTATGCACGCGCTTGTGAACGCGCGCTAATGACGCGAAAATCGTGCGAAGTAGGGATGCGAAATACAATTCTGAGGAATCACCTTAATAGCCCTTACAGTCCCAGACAAAAGTAGTTGGAACACTTACTGTAAGCTGGATGACGTATCTCCCATTCCCCCCCCCCCCCCCCCCCCCCCCGCTAATCAATGTTGGAAAATGTGGCGGCTTTTTTATTTTCAAATGAAAGGGGAAAATTGGAGGGGAACAACTTGCTTGCGCTTGTTGTCCTAACATTTTTTCGTCTGGGATTGTAGCCTCCTACGCAGACGCTCGCCACGCAAACTCCCCCCCCCCCCCCCAACCTCTCCCCAACAGGAGGCCACGCTGCCTCAGGCCATCTTTCTCTACGTGTACAGTCCACGCTTCGTGTCACAGAGCATGACCAGCAAATGAGAGTCAGTCGTTGATGCAAAGTGTAAGGGATGCGCAAATGGTCAACTTTGATTCCCAAACATCAAGGGACTAGACAAGCGAACGATGGATGCTTTAAAGGACCCAGAACTAATAATTATGAGCTTCTTTTCATGCTTTCAGCCTCGCCAACTGGTGGCCCCTGACCTGTCTCAAGTGTTTATGCCGCATTAAATGGCTTTGAAGCTTCTTTTCTTTTGTGGTGTAGATTTTCAAGAAGACGATTAGGGTACTGTAGCTGCTATTTTTAGATAATTTAAGACAAACTTTGAGCCATCTTGTAGAAGTAAACACAAGTGTTCTTGCACTCGTGAGGAAAACGATCACAACAACGCAGACAGGAAATCAAAAGTTATATTAATCTTATTAAACGGTCCAAGCTTCTCGATTAGTCGATCACAAAGCAAGTCACGTTCCTTGTACATGATTCGCCTTGGACAGACGTCAGAAAACAGTTAAAACAATAGCCGTGTGCGTACGTAACTTGATCGAAAGCGGGGCTAAATCCACCTTTGGTCCACGTAGATGTTTCAGTGTTACTAGTTGAATTGCTTTCAAGAAAAACGCTGCTGTAATATTAAGAATAGTGGATATATATAATTTTTACATGGTGCTAATATTATACATGTATTCACAAGGGCTTTACATCAAATCAACGAGATAAATTATTAACTAAAGCTAAACCTGAAATGAATAAACACTTTAAAATATGCCCAAAAAGGATAAGACGGCGAGGAAAACAAATATCTATTAAAACTATAAAATGTAATAGCTGTGTCTGAAGACTAAACATGCCCAGGATTTATTTTTTCATCATCAATTAAAAACGATCCCTAATTTAAAACTAAATGGTAGCCGTAAAGAAGTTCTACTGAACCTCTGAGCAGTGGTTATTTTCACGGGACGTTTAGGGCTATTATCTTCGACTGAGTTTAGCTAAAACTACAATTGCAGTACACATAGGGTTGCCTTCTAAAATATAAAAATGTGAGGAAAACTGTTTTTATAAAGCCGGACAAAACAAACCAAAATAAACGATATGTATTCAGTTCTCCCGCGATTATGTTGCCATAACAAAGATGACAAAGGTAGCAAAATTTAAATACAAACTTATCTTGTCTATCCGTTTGTCTATATTTCCTAACCTTGCTAGATCCTAATCTAGAGACAATTTAATTCCTTAACCAAACAGCAGATTCAACATTGCAGGAAAGAAACCCCCGCTTCAGAGTCTACAAATGAAACTGAAAACAGATATTATATTTATTATTTTGTTTTTTTATATAAATATTTTAACCATATGTACGGTGCCAATAGCTACAATAAAGAAGGCAGTGGTATTTTTTCGCACCTTTGAAAGAAACGTATCGTCGTGCCCTACAAGTATTAGCGCTGGAGCACTACAAAACAATTTCTTCATCGAGCACAATGAGCTAAAACAAATCAAAAGCGCACTTCTCAAAGCACTTCAATCGATTTTAAGCAATAACGAGTTCCATTTACGCACGCCTGGACGCGGTAATTGACTATTGACCAAATGGTGCGTCAGTGTTACACCTGTCTATGGACTCGAATTTTCTTTCTGTTTCTTTGGTTGGCATAATCTTTAATTTTACAGTAGCTTAAACACTGACGGCTTTCGTAGAACAACGTCAAAAGAGACAAAATTCAAGCCTCGCTAATTGCCCATTAGCAATATTTGCCCCGTGAAGTTAAACGGCACACAGCGTTGTTATCAACAATTAACTTTGAATTTCATTCCGTTCGCCTTTTATTTCCAACCGTGAGAATTCAGACGCCTGCGTGCAAAAAATACACGGAAAAAGGTTAGTTCATTATGGACTATAAAATCCGCTAGGCTCACCGCGAAAGAATTCCCTCTTAAGCGGTTCCTTTCATGAGAGTTTAAACGTCATTCACGCTTTCGCCTGCGGCTAGAAACGTCCAATGAAGGACATGCAATAAAACTTGGAACAAAGCCCCTTTGCAAAATTTGGCTTTGTCAGGTGTTGGCAATATTAGAATGGTTTTCTAGTATACCTGAATTTCATGTAACTTTTCGAGTCGAGTTTCACCGGATCGCGGTTTGGGTTAGTTACAGTTTGTTATCTGCGTAGGGATCTTAACACGACATTTCGACCATTAGATCTCCGCCGATATTGACAAGTACTTACGTGACACGGTGACTCAGTTCACTTACAAGGCACCGAGCTCACACAGGAGAGAACGGATCTGGCTAAATCTTTGCTGTTGGTTTTAGAAGCTCAGTCGCCAGATTTGTCGCCATGGTCTTTTCAGAATGGCAAAGGAATGGCTTGGTTAAATAGAAATTAACAAGGCACGGGAAGAAAAACTGGAATGGCCATCAAACGTGTCGTACATCTTGTCTGGCTTCACATGACTTTGCTCGTCGGATGCCGATTACAAGGTACAAGTTGCTCCTTGTGGTCATTTTTTAGTCGAGCTTTGTTCATCTACGCTCTTTCTTAAATATCCCAGGACAACCTTTCTAACTATGTACGCCTCTATTGATCACACCTACAGTACTTTGTTATAAAGAGCAGTTGTAAGTTTATTGTAATTTTGACGCTAAACTGATCATTGTGACAAAGCAGTTCTTTACATCTCTAAACAGCAACGGCGGCGGCACCAGGCCATTCAAGTAGCTGCAACGAAGAGCATAGGAGGTGCGTCAGGGATGCCCAATTTCAAAATTGTAAGTTGCGTATGTTTGATGATGCTTTTAATACAACTGAGAGGAAAACGTACACTGCAGCGATAATTAGCTGGCTTGAGAAGTACAGCTGGGTAAAATCATTACGTATACAT